>NC_085095.1:57500-94556 GCF_963422355.1 Corticium candelabrum | reverse complement strand
AGTATCGACTGTGGCAATACAACCTCAGAAGGAGACCCTTCTTGGATTAGCTCATAGATCTTGTCTCGCTGAATTTTGAGTGCGTTAGGAGCACTTGGTATGGTTAGACCTAAAGTAGTTGCTTCGAGAGAGTAAGGCTTGTGTACATACGGGAAATCGTCTGAACAACTCGTTGCCGATTCTCTGCTTCTGTGGCTGTCTGGACCGTAGGTATCCTGCAGGAAGATACCAGGCCTTGTATCTTTCTTTCAACAAGTTTTAGTATTTGGTGAAAGTTCTCCTTTAGAAGCTTTCTAGAGCCTTTAGCGATGACAAGACGGATACCTAAAAAACCGTAATCACGTGACGTGAAGCTTCGGAAAGCTTTTCACAAGAGACAAGCACATGGCGTTAATTAGATGAGGGCCCTCCAAGTCCTAACTACGGTAAGTGTTCCTAAGTTTAGCAAATACGGAAAGAACAAGAACCAGACAGTAGGCATCTAAACCGTATGTATGTATACATGCAGATGCATGATGCCCTGAACCGCGAATACCCAGACCGATTAACCAACTTATTAGTTATTTGACAGTCCTACAGGAAAAAGAAAGAGTGCCAGCTGCTAGTAGATGAGATGGACAAAGTACTTTCTGTGTAATGTTGACGTTAAGCCCTTTCCACTTCCTTTCATTTTACTCCAAGTTTTCTTTCTTTTTCCTTTTTCCGGAACATTTGCCGTAACTACTTTGCGGTATTGTGGTAGCCAGCCGGCATCTCTAACCGTCTATAAATGGCGTGAGAAGCTAATGTAATGTGTAAATGGTAAATTAATGTCTCTAGAATGACGGGTGACAACATGTTCCAGCTGCCAGTGAAAGTTGAAGGGTAAAGCCTAGTTCACAATATTGACGCCGACGACGACGTCGACGTCGACAATAGAAATGAATCCTATTCCAGCGTCGACGTCGGCGTCAACATCAAAGGATGCCGCCGACATCGAGGCGGTTTCTTTGAAGTTTGACGCTCAACTGAGCATCGGCGTCATATTGTGAACCAGGTTTAACAAAACCACTAATTTGCGACATGCCAAACCCTGCATGTTTGTTACGCAACAATGGAAGGTCGACGGTCAAATTTAACAAAAATACTCGATAAAATTGTTACCCCAACGAACATTTTGAGGCTGAAACCGTTTATTCTAAATAATTGATATTACAGACGGTAAATTTCATTAGAATGCTAAATTAGCGTGTGCTAGAAATAACTGCTGTACAACACAAACTAACCAATGCCACTGCACTTCAATCTACCAACTTGGCAGAAGCTAATGCCACGTTTGCTACTTCCAAGAGTGACGATGTCGTAATTACACAGTCTTGGTAGTACCGCACAGCACGTCAGAAGTTTCAACAAATGAGTAATGCTATTTTTTTATCTAAGACTTTGCACCAACTCTTGGTCGTTGTGTTAAAATTTATTACAGTAACTTGTATATCATTTTCAAAAATAATTTTGCGAGCAGAAGCCATTCCATTAGTAAATGATACTAGCTCACTGGCCCGTTCTCCGCACGGGCAGGGTAGATTATTCCCGTTCAAATTTAAATCTAGGCAGCAGAAACTTGAAAGTCACGCGCAGTTTCTTGTCTGAAATGGGCAGTTTAAATTTGGTGGAGATCCCAAGCGCTGTTCCAGAGAATTCGTGCGAGTAGAGGCGGGTCCTCCTGGGATATTTTAAAATCTAATCAACACGTTTCCAACGTACGCACTGAACAATCGAAACTCTATTCCTTTGCTCCGGACGTAGTTTGAGTTTAAGATAAGTAAAATCATCTGCAGCTAACCCAGTCTGATGGGACTGCTAGATAGCATTGTGACGTAACAATGGCATACGAACAAACAATGAATATATTGAAATTTTAATTAAAGTGAGCATTGCATTCTTAGTTATGAGAAAACAAAACTACGCCATGACATTGAGTTCACATAACGGAACTTCCTTCAAATTGAGTCTATCAATCAGGGGCATTCAGTCTCCTTCTTGAAAGGCGGACAGCATAGTGTCCGTTCTACGTTGCACCCCCAAAAGGGGACCCGACTGAAGCTGTATAGATTTATCAACAAACGTCAGGCTTTGAACCGTTTGTTGCCTATGTACGTAATAATTACCTGCAACTACCATTCTTTCTGTCTGGAGCCGTACTATTTTGTCTTTGGTCATAATGTTTTAGCCTGATTAGTTTTGCTCTGCCACCATGGAAGCGGTAACCCGAACACTGTCCGCGTTGACATGCACTGTTGATTTAGTTACCCAGTACAAAAACTAATCAAAACGGTGTGATCTTTCGTGATGTCGTACTGCACACTAAACTTTCTAGTGATTAACACGTGCACGTGCACATCTGTTGTGCAAACTCTACTATACTCTAGACTTGCAACAGCTGCATGATTTACTTAAATCGAATGATGACCGGCACAAGGAAGTCTACAGTACCGTGCGTCAGCATACGCCCACACCCTAGCTTTCGTATGTACACATACAGTTTTCTTTCGCAATAATCTGACCTCTTCTGGCACGTAAAAATTCAGGAATCCTTGTTTAGTATCCTCACTGTACACCGCATTTGCTGTTGCCCTTTCCAGGAAAACTAAGACTTATGAGTATGCAAGGATTCCTCAGACTCAATCATTATATACAGCAATAAATATGCAAACGGTATCAACTATTAGGACGAAACCATACGTAGAAAGGTTAATTGTAAATGCACATACGAACACACGATAATACCTCCACGAATTATTGCTAGATCAATCTATGTCGACGTCCAGCATCTATAATTACTCAATTTGTATGTTTTATTAGCTCTAGCTGTGAGTGGACACCTTCGTCATGGGGATTGGGGATGCAAGAAAATTATCATCTGATTACTAATACAAACACTCGGTGCTCGCTCCAACTAGCACGCCTTTGTACGGCTTACATTACACAGGTCAAATGTCAAGCATAAAATAAATGTTCATTATACAGTGTACAGCGTATATCCTGTCACTCTTTCCTGCTACGGCCACTCGCCGCCAGAGCTCGGAGAGATAGACAATGCACGTTTTCCTGCTGCTACCGCTTGCGCTTGTATTCATTAGCTCGACGACGGCGCAAGAGTCTACCCTCAATCACACAATTGTATGGTTGTTGCGTGACGACAACGTGACGACGGACATCGCCAACGAGGCAAAAGTGTCTGGAAAGCTGACCATCGCGCCGCGACACATGACAGCGGGACTCGACGATTTCAACATCGTTCTGCCGTCGGTGCCGCGCGAACTGGTGACATACCTGCCGAAATGGTCGCGCGACACGCATCTGTTCGGCATCGCGACCGGTCCCAACACCATCGAACTCTCCCGCCTCTGCACCGACAGTGTGGAAGGAGGTCTCGATGGCACCGGACACACGGACATCTACGAGACTAAGAATGGCTACAGCTTGTGGAGGACCTATCATAGGTCGTGGAATCCTGATTTATATCATAAGGAAGACGAGCTGGGGCCCTATCAGACTGTGTCGACGACGCTCGATATCGAGATCTCAAATTTTTCTGTGGACGAGACGGCAATGTCAATCGAAGAGAGCTTGCAACATCTCGACACTCCAAGTAATACAACCATCAAGGCTTCGCTTTATCTCAAAGTAATAATCTGGATCAATCCGACATTCGAGCAACGTCGTGCCGGTCTCATTCCGGCCAGAATTGTTGTTCAAGACTACGTCCATCTGGATGTAAGCTCATGCATACACATCTCTAACATAAAATTTCCGTTTCATTCGGACGGTCTTCTCTAGGTAGTCGTCGTTCCTCATCCCGACGAGGCGGAAGACTACCCATTCGATATCACTTTTAAGCGCCAGCTCTGCCTTCAACCCGTCCGTTTCAAGCTTGATGAAAGAACGTGTGTTCGCTATGTAGACAAAGAATACAAATATTCACGAAGGAGTTGGTATGTACGGAGATACGGATGGGGATGGTACAGGTACATACGATATTACTATTACATAAAGTATTACAAAACATACAAACGAGAGTGCGTCAAGTATATGAACTCCACAATGACCGGCACAGGATTTGACTCCGCACGTGCCGTGGCTTCCGCAGAGTGGAACAAAGTCAACATCGAACTGACGTGGAAGCCGATGAAAACCATCGACACGAAATCGCGTTTCGATTTGTTCGTCACCGCCGGAAGGACAGACACGTCGTATTGGGAAACCCGCGTAATGGACAACGTCAACGACGACGACTGCGTCGAAGTATACTTTATAAAAGAGTTCGATCCGAAAGAGGCTCACGGCGGTGGGGCGGTGTGGAATCCGGGAACGGCATCAGCAAAAGTCGTTGTTGCCGACAGTCATCTTCAGTGCAATCAGCCAACATTCCTCGCACACTTAGTACGTGAAAATGGCGTTTAAACGAGTCCAAAAAAGTTAAATTGTTGGTTTTTATGTAGATTGGTCACGCTTTGGGACTAAAGCATCCCGGAAACGACAGTGATGGTTACAAGGCTGGTTCTCCTGGTACTGTCATGTGCAAGTCGGTCGACGACACTCAGAGTCCTTCGCGAAATAGCGTCGAGAACGGTCTCAATGTCAACAATCCTCTCGTTACATGGTCGGTTGACTTCGCGCCCGGTGGAACACCGGATTGTGGTGCTGGCCTTGACGGTTGTGGAACGTGCGAGGAGCACATAGACAATACCCCTTGTCACAATACTACTCACTCTCCTTGAATTGCATGCCGTTGACATCTTGCAAGGAAGACATTTTTCGTGTTTATGTAGTGACTGTAAGCGCATGAGGATATCAGCGACTTGCTAAAGTAAGCGTCAAACTGTGACACTGAACGCAGTAAAGGCAGCATCACTTTATTTATCTAAAAATATGCATTTTAATGCATACGACAGTACACTGGTATACAGAGTGCCATACAGCAGGTATAGCTATATGCAAGCACAATCAGAACGCGTTGCAGTTAAGCATGTGCTGTATAACCCGTGCAGAACCAACGCAAAGACCAATTTGCTGTGACCGTGTGACCGTGCACCGAGAACCAGTTACAATGAAATGACATGATGCGTATTTCTCGAGCGTCACTGTAGCTCCTTCCGATTTCCATGCACCCAAAGTGGTACTGCATCTTAATTCCGTTGTACGTGTAATGCGTAAATGTTGCTGCAATCAGATGTCGTACCGGTACTCGCGTAGAGGAAGGTATGTGAAATGTATACAACAGAATTACGCATCAATCAGTAGCGGGTGTAAAATTTGCTAGACGGAGGGGCACAAAACTTGAGATCTTGCATGGGGTTGCGTACACAGACTGTACAGACGTAGACCAACAGTTTGAGATGAAAGCCGTAGACAAATTGAAAAGACTAACGACACATGCATACAGTCTACAATTCGTTGGTAGAAAGACGTAAAGCTAGGGGACTACGACGCGGCATCTGCATGCCTACAATTGGCATTCTAGCAGCGAATATGCGTTTGCAATAACGAATATGAGATCTTTGTGAACAAATAGCAAGATGAGGGACACTGTCCTCACTTGTAAAAGGTCTGTAATTTAGGCTTCTGTTTGGAACTATTTATTTAAGCTATCAATTGACTCGGGAAAAATGTGCTGCAAACGGAGGGCAGGAGCCCCATACATGCAGTGCCTTGCCTGGATCCGCTACCCACTGCATGTAGCGGTAACAAAAAAAGCAAACCGTCCCGCGCTCTCATATCGTCCAGGAAGATGTCCATGTGTACATGTGGTGAGAAAATGTGGATTTTAGTCAAGGCCTTGGGTTATATAGTTGTGTGTGGAGAGTGTTGCCTGAGTCCAGATGTGCAATCCACGCAGCCCCAAACCAACAGCTATCAAACAAGACTTCTGTTTCCGTGGCGATGAGCCCAAATTACAATCCAGCTCTTCCATTTTATATACATAGTGCATCATTGTTGAGCACTACCACAACTTAAGGACTAGCAACACTCTAGAAATGTTTATACTTGACAATCCAGGGTTGCGCTCTGGTATCTGTCTAAGGTTTCTGTGTCAACTAGATGATCAGTCCTAACATCCCCAGCCAGTATAATCATAACAAAGGACACAAATAATAAAATGATCAAATACCACGTTTCTACAACCCCTATATCCTCCTTATAGTTGTTTGTGTTCCTCCAGTGGATTATGATCTGTTTCAAAGTCAACATGAACAAATGCTCTCTCGACCTCATCCAGTTTTTCTAGTTTCTGCTGTAGAGATTCCTCTATGTTGTGCACTTCCCTAAGAGACATGTTAGGATCCAGAACGACGTGTACTTCCACCAAAAAGTTCTGACCAAAGTGATATGCTTTCACAGTGTCAACCTGAGAGACATCACGATGATGGTTTACAGCAATAAAAGTTAATTTCTTGAGAAAATCAGGACTAGCTGTTTGCCCGATCAACAGTTTACTTTGTTCATATCCAGCCATACACCAATTTATAATAATATACACTGCAATTATCATTGCACCAAGAGGATCTGCATTCGGCCAAATGTATGTGCCAAGAAGACCAAAAACAATAGCAGCTATGTTGGATGCAACATCATTCCTATGATCTAGTGCCAATGCTTGTACTGTTGGACTTTGAAAGCGGCTACAATAAACGAAGAGAAATAACTTTGCAATTACTGTGACGCCCATCAACGAACCAGACAGAGCTGCTACATTTGGACTTGCTTTCCCTTCAATAATACTCTGAACCGACGTTGATACCAGTTGCAAAGTAGCTGTTCCCATAACCGACGCACACACAATGATCGCAACAGGTTCCAGTCGAGTTTTACCCGAGGGATAGAGGTAAATGTCTTCAGGCTTTGAACGCATAGCTCGATTTACCAACCAAAGTGTCACTCCCGAAAACAGATCAAGAGCAGAATCGACCAAACTAGAAATCACTGAAAGAGAGCCAGACAAAACCGAAGCAACGATTTTGCTAACAAACAGCAACACATTGATAGAGAGACTCCAGTTTGTTGCTCTTAAAATTCTACGACGCTCATTATCTCTAGACACCGACGACCGCCTTCTAAAGGGTCGTTCATTTGTCTGCTCTTTTAGCTCCACACTCTCATCTGACTGCGCAGTCAATGCCTCCGCTTCCAAAAATGACCAAGCCACGCCCCTTTGTTGCTGATAAAACTTCCTCGTGCGTCTGTCCGCCCGTCCTTTTGCTGCTAGTTGTCTGAATCTCGCTGCTCTCAGTCTCCACGTCTCGCCCAGAGACGCGAATGACGAGAGATTGTAGTCTTCAGTGAGACCGCCATCGGCAAGTAGGACGGAGTCTCTGTTTGGTCTAATCAATTCTAAAAGGCAGTAGTTTGTATCTTCACATTTAGGTATTACTCGCCAGTCTCTCTGCTCCCTAGAGGCCATATAGCAGTGTTGTACGCATGCGTAGTCTACGCTCGCGTAGCAATGTGTACGCGGGGCTACAGTCTGGCTACGCAAGGCTAACACGATGGGAGAGGATCAGAAAGCTGCACACGGCGTATCGACGTTTCCGCTACCGCCATCGAGATATTATAAAGCGTATACGGAAGAAAACGTAAAGAATGGGTTGGTACCGGGTCCTCCTTCTCCCGTTACCGGTTGTTTCTCCATGTTTGGCTGCACTTTCGATACAGAGGAGCCAATCTTGCGCCCGTTAGAGAGCCAAGGCATTCAACGACTCTGTCCAGACGGGCCGGACAAGTTAGCTCAAATGAAAAAGCTCAATCACTCGATATTTGTCAGCTTTTTGGATCTGGTTGATATCTTAATCAATTGCCCGGAAAGTTCCCGGAGGGAGGAGAAAATTTCGGACTTACAATTATTGTTTATCAATTTACATCATCTGATAAATGAATTTAGACCCAATCAAGCTCGAGAAACACTGCGTGTTATGCTAGAGCTACAGAGACGTCAGAGAGAACAGATCACAGCCGATGTGGAGAGATCAATAAGTAAAGCTGTGACGATCATAAACAACTGTGTTGAATTGGTCAGACAGAAAATGGATGAACCTGGACATACAGAAACCGCTGGAGCTGGTCATCATTCAAGTAGTGTTGATGCGAGTAGAACAGATGAAACTAGCATGATTGTTAGCTAATTCAGTAGGAATGTGTACATTTCTGTATGTCGAGTGTTTTCGAGTTTTTTTTGCCAAATATTTTATGATGCCAGGATCTCAGTCTATATCAATTCTTTCTGACTCATTTGAGTTAGACTATCCAGGTTGTCTGTCTCCACGTTAGGATGTCTAAATCGAGTGACAGGTCAAATCTCAGTGAGAGATGGTTTTAGGATCTACTGTATAAGATGTGAAGATGGTGCAGCATGTAAATGACCCTTTGCACACGTCCCTGAACTAGATCCACGGAACTACTGCATTAACCTGTGACTAATGCAGTTGGTGTTGTGTTGCAAAACTCATACCCTTACAAAGTCTTTTAACTGGGAAATGACATAACAAGTTAAAGGTGGCCAAGTGTGACTGTTCTGCCAGTAATTTGTATGATAAAAGTCAGTGAACACGGGTAAGGCTTACATGCAATGCAAAATGTTGACAATTTTTTGGAATAACACAACCATATTATATTATTATACATGTATATATATATATATATATATATATATATATATATATATATATATATTAACAAGGTATCCAATATACTAACATGTCATTACCCCAGAGCTAATCAGTCAGTGAGATTTTCATATCAGGTTTGCCAAGCTCCTCAACCTGTGCAAGTTTAAAAACTGCAAAATATTTCACTATACTCTTCGTGTCTTCCGTATCTAACTTAAATTTCTGTGCTATCATTTCAACTGCTGCTGTTTCCTCTTCTCCCTGATGTAACATCAGTAGTTCTACTGCTCGACGAGTAGACAGGCGACCCAATGGCACTTCGGTGGGATCTAACTCTGTGTCCAATGATAGACTGTTTGTTGAATGAGGTAGTTTGTGGGAATGTCTCGATTCCAAGTCACCACCAAGATTGACAGGACTGGGTGCTTTCTAAACATCACGCAACATAAATTTCCAAGTCTGTAACCCCATTGTAGTTTATTGACACAAATACTGGCAATGTTATGGTAAGAAAACAAGCAGATTATTTGCAGATCATGACATGATGTGACTACATGCTATGATCATGACTTCGTGGACAGAATCTACCCTTGCATAATGAACCTCCTTCATCCTCAGCAGACAAGACAGAAAGATACCTAACCCATAGTTGTGTAGCTAAACCCAATTCATCAGCAGAGAAGGCAGTGGGGTTTGGGGCTCCCTGCTAGTAGATACCAAGAACGATTAATTAAGACAAGGACATGCACACACTACCTCAGACATATGAGCAATCACTGTATAACACTGTATGACCGTCTCAACAAACCAAACAATTGGCTTCATTCATACCCATGTAAAGGTCAATCCAATCAACGTTTCTGCACCAAAGCAATAACAGTGACAGGAGTAAGACTTATAATTGATGTTGAGCAGTTGTTGTGTATACAAATTGACATTCATTCAAACTTACCTATTAGTTTGCATGGTCTACAGATGTTGTAGAGAAAAACAGATGTATATACATTGATTTAAATCTGTCCAGTGGTGTCGCTACCCATGAGCCTGAGGAAGCCATGGCCCTCCATACTAGGCCTTTCAGACAATACAAAAGGCCACAGCAGCTGGCCTCCCCAATTTTAGAGATCCTTGATCTGTTTATCCTTGTCTACTAGCTCAAGAAACTATACAGTATATACCAAACCTGCATTGTTTTGGTTACCGAGTCCACGTACACATCTTTCAGTCGTCCTAACAATGAGTTATCCTTAATCTGAAGACTTTCTACATTCAATACAAAACGTATAATCAATATGGCAGCAATTAAATTGTACTTGTTGGTATCAATCATTACCAACAAAAATTAATAAATAAATAAATATAAAATAGTCTAAGCATACATAACGAGTGTACACTGTATTCCAGTTGTAAGACATTTTTATATGCAATTTATCAGTTTGTAAATTCCAAAAACTCACTGCGATAAATTAAAAGAAAACTTTTTAGTGATATACAAATTTCTCACCATCAGCCGCAACAGTGATTGGAGTGGGTGGAGCTTTCCGAACTACTTTTCTCAGCCTAGATTGTTTGAGAAGTCTGGATGGTCGGAGTCGAGTTGAAACGTTGCCCATCATTCGAAAGACAAAATTTAGCGCGCGTTAGACTAATATACTATTTTCACATCCATAAGCTTTTTTCGTGCATGTAAGGTAATCCGGGGTAACTCCGACCACACTTTGACAGTTTCCCGGCTGTATCCACGAAGAACTAGGCTCTGGATGCGAATCACTGTTATCGTGAAGAGCAACTTCTACTTATTGTTTTCTTGCGTTGCAATGGACTTACGGCTGCTAGTTACTATACAGTAGACTCGGGAAGTTACTCGCATGCATATCTCTGAATACCCAAGGGCGGGGCAACTCCGATCACTCCTCTGCGCGTCATTTCTGCTGCTGCAAGGTACGCGTTGGTTACATGATTATGATTTAATAGTTATACTGAACACTCTTAATCAGAAACTGAGCTAGTAGCTATGTGCAGGGTAACGTGTGGACGTGCTACGTACAGTGCATCTACTCGCGCTAGCCTTACTCTGATTGATTCTGATATATGTACATTTAGCTGCATTTGGAGCATGTCCAAGGGTCCTCGTCTTCTGGAAGCTCTGAAAGCCCAGCACAATCGTAGTGATACCACCGCCAACAGTGTTCACAACCCACCCAATCTTCTTGCCTCTCATTGCTGTCGTTGTCGAACAATCCTCCGCATCCCTGGCACTTGTTTTCATCTCTTTCTTCTGTTACTGCAGTTTTTCGTTTGCCTTGGCGTGCAGGTTGCTTTCCTTTTTTTGCTTTTGCCAGTCTTTGCTGTTTTCTTTCATCTTGTGCTTTTATTCTAGAGTACGCCTCATGACTTGTTATGACTTCTCCATAGTATGCCAAGTCTACACGAGCAGATGGCTTTGGCTGTGGTGGTGGAATAGGCGTTCTTGTTTTCTGGAACAACTTGGAGAAGTGGTGTCTAAGCTGAAGTTTGATTGCAGGAGTGGTAGCTGCTGTCGGAGAACGAGGGCTCTTGCATGGTGTTCGTGTAGTAACGGCATCTGCTGGACTAATTTTTGCTTGAGGAATGGCTGCAGCTGATGGCTTTGGATATAAACCAGCTCCTCGAAATGCACCTTGAAATTGGTGTGGTTTCATGGATGTGTCTGTCAGCTGTTTTAGTAATTTGGGAAAAATTGTTTTACGGACACCTTGTCCCCTTGTTCTTCGTTTGTAGTCGATCAGAATTTTCTGCCAATTTTTCTTCATGGGAGCAAACACGCCTACATCCAGAGGTTGTAATGCGTGCGTGGTATTTGGAGGCAGGGTTACGAGAATGATGTTGTATTTTCTTGCCACATTGATGACATCCAAGTTGATGTGTGAATAGTGTCCATCGAAAAACAAGATCACGCTGGGGCTAGTATCATCTGTGAAGTCTGAGTCATCACTACTGTCACTGACAAGACTTGGTTCTGTTGTCGTCAGTGTAGTAGATGGCTCTTCATTTTCTGCAATCAGTTTCATCTTCTTGAGCACTGGTATGAAGCCTTTTACAAACCAGCTGTAAAAGTTTTGTTTTTCCATCCACCCGCTGGCTGATACTCCATACATTGCTTCAGTAGGGCCACTAAGGGTCCAGGTATGATACAAGTGCTGAGCTTTATATAGAATATAGGGAGGGATTTTGTCTCCATTGGTATTTCCACCCCAATGGACAGTAATGTATTCACGTCCACTCCCTGCCATGGTCTCATATACAGACTTAGCTCCTCTCCTAGCTAGGACCATTCTAGATGAGGAGGCTGTAGCAAAAGCGGTTTCATCACAGTTCCAAATTCTTTTGGACAGCTCTTTCTTACTCAGTTTAAACAACCCAGCCTTCCTGTAGATCTTCTCGACAAATTTCATCCAACCCTCAATTCTCTCTTTGGTCAATGCCTTAGCACGTTTCTTTGACAGATGTTGTGGTTTCCTTTGACTCAGTGCACTCTTCCGTCGCTTAAAGAAGCCAACAAACCAGTCAGGACCAGGTAAATCATCAGGAAAAGGATTTTCTCTAGCATTTGCTCTAAGGTAATCTGAGATGACGTTGCTGAGACTTGATCTATCAAGGGGAAACCCCATCTCTTGCAGCACAATGCAACATTGCACTATTTCTCTCTCTTCCTGGTAAGTCAAGACTGTTGGCCGTCCACCGTATTGCGTTTTACTGACTCCCTTGTGATGATCGCGAAGGGTTGAGTAGGGAATGCCGTACACAGCTGCCGTCTTCCTTATGCTGTCCTGGTTTTCAGCAAGATCTTGCAGTGCCTTTCTCAGGGCTTCGTCAGAGAACTTGTTCTTAATTCCTTTAGGTTGATAATGTCGTACCATTATTGCAAAGTAAACGAATAAAGCAGATCAGAACGCAAGCGAAGTAAGTCTACGACTGTGACAATGTGATCGAATTTTGGACTCTAAAGGAAGGGCAACGGTGCGTTTTGTCTGCATCAACGTATTTAGTGGTAGAGTGGGTTGCACAAAATAGCATTTAGTCTTTTGGATTGTCTCTAACAAGAAAGTTTTTGGACCGCAAGTTCCGCTACCTAGGTCGTTCTCACAACAAACAAGCCGTTTGAGACACAACGGCAAGGACTTAGTGGTTATGTCACTGCCTGCTAAAACCACGAAGGGTCGTCTACTTACGTGCTGTAATGGGAAAGGCGTACGGTTTTCTCATCAACAACGCTGAGCGGTTTACTGTCACGTGATTGGAGTTACCCCGTGATCGGAGTTACCCCGTATTACCTTACTTGTACCATGGGCAGTAATAGCACAGCTGCTTGGTCACAACTTTCAGGTAATTGCAACTACGGTTACAACCGATTCTTCTTATTTGTTACAATAAGGGCGTTCACAACCTTAATTAAACGCATGCGCAGACGTCTGCAGACAATAACACCGACATTGTTGTTGATATCAATACTGGTAATGGCTCGGCTTGTACATGTACATTTCTGTGCCATGCTACATATTCACATTTCTAAACTTGACCAACATGGAATAAATGCAGCTCGAGTCTTTCTACTAAAACGTTAACGAGTTGTACAGTATTTACTGCCAAATACATGTGATTGAGCTACTTAAAATTGCTGACGCTTTGGACTGAAGTTGATATCAACTGACAAGCCCTATAATAAATACACATACATTGAAGGCAGTTTAGCACTACGAAAAATACAAAATATGTAAAATTCAAAATTAGGTAAACAAACAGACAAAAGCAGATGTACACAAAATACAAAGACATGACCTACATACACAAACGGACAAAGAAAATAAGACACACTCACACTCAAATAGACACACAGAAGACAAACAAACTTTAACCTCCATACAGTAAAACATGTAACAAGCAATGAACAAAAACACTCTCATACCTAAGTAATCCTCCATGAGGGTACCAACAGCAAACTGCAAGCAACAAAAGCCATCATATAAAGTCCACACATTCACACTCGTCTTACAATGTCGTTGGCATCAACTCTTGTTCCAACAATTCGAAGTCTGATTTCATCATCTTGCTGTATGACGACATCCTGCAGTAGTCGCCAACAACGATGAGAAATTTAACAAAAAGATTGAGAAAAGATGTTGCTAAGAGACAACATTGAATGTGTGTCACCTCGTCTTGTGTTTTGTAACATGGAGGATTAGAGTCGGGATCAAATTCCATGTCACTTGGGATTGACTGAATATAGTGAAAAGAGACAAAGAGTTTAACTTAAGACTGTGACAATGCTACTGTGCTGGGCCAACATCTTGGCATGATGTGTGCTGTTTGTTGTAGTTTTAGTCCTTAGGATTATAATTTGGACAGTTTAATAAATCAACATGTCTGGCTGTTTGTCTCTATGTGTGTCTTCATATTTCTTACATCAAACTATGATACAATTCTGTAAAGAACTACAGTAATACAGCTACACTAATGTGTGTTTGTCTGTGTGTCTGCATGTCTGTATGTGCCTGTGTGTGTGTGTCCATGTCTATGGGTCTGTTCATGTGTCTGTCTGTTCACTTATCTGTCTGCCTATTGTACACTCGTACAACCTGTACCTCCAACAGTCAGAAATCCCAAAACCATACTTACGTGTCTTGATATGAAGCAGGTCAGTGGACCAGCCTCGGTAAATAAGCCAACCTATCGCCACAACATGACAATTACCATAACTTACAAGCACAATGGATACGCATCACTACCTTGTTGACTTGAGTCACTACAGCGTCTAGCACCTCTCCCTTAAAGGGCCGAAAGACAATAGCCTAGACACAATTAGAGCAAAATTTCAACACATATATTAAAAACACAATGTACAACAAATTATAAGCCTTGCCTTGTATTTGATAGGATACTTGACAAATCCCTGGCCTGGCTGAACAAATCCAACTCCAATATTGTCGATAGTTGTCACAGCAATCACAAATCCATGCCTGTCACATTCAACCATGACACACACACACGCGCGCGCGTGTGTGTGTGTGTGTGTGTGTGTGTGTGGTGTGTGTGTGTGTGTGTGTGTGTGTGTGTGTGTGTGTGTGTGTGTGCACCGGCGTAGCGTGGTTCTCATGTTTGGGGGTGATAATAATAAGGCCAAAACCCACGCCCATTTCTCACATGCAAGCCACGCCCATTTTCTACTTTCCTAGCTCACAGCCTCTACACATCAAACTAACTAAATATTATAAATTTCAGGTTACAAACAAGCTGCAAGACTGACTGCCGTCAGTGTGAGTATAAAGGAGTGGAAACATTGTTACAGTCCGTGTCAAAAATTTTTTCATGGCTCGCTGCGATGGTCAATTGCAAATTAAATGGCATTTCGATAACAATAGAATCTAGAAGACCAATTCAGTGCAAACGACGTTGACCAATTTTAGCATTTCTTAATATAGCAAGCAATATGGGTTAGCTAGTTAGTTAGAATAACCTGTGGAGAAAGTACCATGGAGTGCAAGCAAATCATTAGTTAGCAGAGCCGCAGGAAATTCCATTTTCTGGTTAATCGAGTTGTCGACTTTAACTACACTTACTTAAAAATAATTGATGGATAGGCTTCTGCATACTTTTTTGATGCGGTCTTCTTTGACTCTTCCGTTGCCGGATAGCGTACTAAACGTCTCAAATAAGTGATGGTCATGCGCACTTTCCGTGTCCACGACTTCTCAACACTGGTTTTATCATACTGAAATGATGATGTGTATTGTCAAAGAGGTAGAGTCAGTTAACGTCGTCGATCGCCAACATACTACTGAGATTAAGAGGACTGCCACTGTTTAGTAACTTAAAATTATAGCTCTACTTGAAGCGGAATGACACGCCCAAAATGTTGGGGGGGCTATAGCCTCCCCCAGCCCCCCGACGCTATGCCGGTGGTGTGTGTGTGTGTGGTGTGTGTGTGTGTGTGTGTGTGGTGTGTGTGTGTGTGTGTGTGTGTGGTGTGTGTGTGTGTGTGTGTGTGTGGTATGTGTGTGTGTGTGTGTGTGTGTGTGTGTGTGTGTGTGTGTGTGTGCGTGTGCGGTGTGTGTGTGTGTGCGTGTGTGGTGTGTGTGTGTGTGTGTGTGTGTGTGTGTGTGTGTGTGTGTGTGTGGTGTGTGTGTGGTGTGTGCGTGTGTGTGTGTGTGTGTGTGTGTGTGTGTGTGCGTGCGTGCGTGCGTGTGTGCGTGTGTGTGTGTGTGTGTGTGTGTGTGTGTGTGTGTGTGTGTGTGTGTGTGTGTGTGTGTGTGTGTGTGTGTGTGTGTGTGTCAGCTCACTTTCCAGTGCATGAGCCTTCCACCTCTGCAAACAACTTCCGCTTCACCGTGTCAAGCAAGTTCGGTCCAAAGTAGCGAGGATGCAACACAATTTCATGCTCTAACTGAACCTAACAGAAAAACATGTATATACTCGAAGTAACACTTGCAGCCAAGTCCCAACCAACTTACATGGTAAAACATTGTCAAAGAAACTCCCGAATGCAATAGCCCGTATAATCAGTTACTTACATGGCACATGGCAGGGGTTGGAATCTACTTTGGATCGACTTCTGCTTGTCTCGCTTTATTCAAAGTTAGCACAATTGTTTTACTCTGTTTCCGATTGTGCTTTTTATCAAGTGTTTTCAGAATGGCAGAGTTGAGGTACTCAGCGACGACAGCGGAGAGAGGACCACGCCCACGTGCGTGACTCTGATTGGAGGAGAAATGGTTTCCTAACACATTGTGCTCAAATTTTACATTTTGCAAAATGTTGTTGTCAGTTAGTGGGCGTGCCCGCAAGACAACGTCTAGTGAGATATCCAGAATCGTGTTTGTCGAATATTAAACAATTCATTGGGAAACAGTAAGTAGCCCGGATATTTATTAAAATAATTTTATTTATATATTTAATATATGTAACTATTGTACCGGTAATTGTTTTTAACATTAAAATGTGCATATACATTAAATTAAATAAACAAATAAATTAAATTGATTAAAAACTAGAATGTAATTGTTGGTAGTGACAACTGTATTGTTTCCTGTTTCTCTTGATCTACTTTTTGGTGCAGGAATTTTGATTTGAGATCACAACTATCTTCATGTGATTCTCAGGTAGTCGGTTGATGTTGTTTGGTTTGTCGTTGTATTACGTTGTTGAACATGTCGTAATGTGCGAATTAAGGTACAGCACACAGCTGGAAACTTGTCAATTACATTGAAGAATGGAAATGATTCAAAGCAGTTTGGAGTTTTGCAACTTGCAACTGCTGTCTTCAAGAAACTCAGAGGTTTGTTAAAACATACATAGTTGACCAAGAATCAGAGTCAAAGATAAACATATGACACACACACACACACACACACACACACACACACACACACACATGCACGCACGCACACACACACACACACACACACACACACACACACACAAACACACACACACACACACACACACACACACACACACAAACACACACACACACACACACACACACAAACACACACACACACACACACACACACACACACACACACACACACACACACACACACCTTGACCTTGATTCCACCATACCCACTATGGGTTTTGGCAACGCAGCGTAATAGCGCTTCTCCAAGCAGCACGATCATCAGCATCACGAAGACTGATTCGTAATGACCTGAGGTCTCTTGTGACAACATCTATCCATCTCTGTTTAGGCCCATGTGTTGGTCTTGTTGCATTACTAAGTCTGCTGTGAAGTAGTTGTTTTTGGGGACGATTGCTACTCATGCCCAGCAGATGGCCCAGTCATTGCAATCGTTGTCTCTGTATTGTCATAGCAATAGGGTCTTCACACGCTCGTTCTAAATTGTCTGAATTCTTGATTTTATTCCATCTTGAGACACCAAGAATCGATCGAATGCACCGCATGTGGAATGTATTTAAGTGTTGCAAGTTTGGTTGTGTAACGGACCAAGTCTCACATCCATACAGCAAAACAGGTCTCACCAAAGCACGAAAAACTTTTATCTTTGTGGAGATTGAAAAGTGTCTGTTGGTAAATACCCTTTTCTTCCAGGAACCAAAAAGTTTACTTGCTTTGCTTATACGAGCATCAATTTCAGCAATGCATCCACCATCTTGGCTCATGATACTCCCCAAGTAAGTAAACTCTGTAATGTTTTCAAGAACAGAACCGTCAAGAAGAATACGTGCCTGCTCGCAACCAATGCTCAAAACTTTTGTTTTCTTGATGCTGATTTTCATTCCCCATTTACAGCAGGACTCATGTAGACTGTCTACTAACTTTTGTAGTTCACCCGAGGCCTTCCCAATTAAAGCTAAATCATCAGCATACATAGCAGCTTTAATGACACTAGTTCCTTGAGCTTTGACTCTGTAGTTCATGTAGAGACTTCCCTCTTTCCTGTATTCAATTTCTACTCTGCCAGCTTTAGCTTTGTTTAGTGCTTTGCATACAATCTTGTCCATGACGAGATTAAATAATACAGGAGACATAACACAACCCTGACACACACACACACACACACACACACACACACACACACACACACACACACACACACACTAAGTTATATGCCTAATTGTCTTGTAGAAACGGCAGTAAGCGGTGGTTGCAGTGCTGACAGTTCAATAGCAGCTGTTGTTGCAGCACCAAGTTACTTTACATGTGAACAGAGACAAGAAATTCGGTTAGTCAGTTACATCATGTCTGAAGATGAGTATTTGCTATCACGTACTTAGTGAAATATTTTTGTCAGCAACATTGCACTGCATGTCAGATAGATTTCTCACACTTTCTTGATTTTCTAGGTCAGTTGCTGAGTCTGCTGGATTTGCTGTTTTGAGAGTAATTAGTGAACCTAGTGCAGCAGTACTGGCTTATGGTTTGCTCAGTGTGTTGTTCTGTTGGTAGCTGATGATTTGTGTTGATGGATGTTTGGGTTATACATGTAGGTGTTGGCCAAAGTGATGGAGCAAACAGCGATAGCCAATGTTTTGTCAGGTGCTATGGTTGTGTTATGTAATAGTTTACTGATTGTTGTGTGTTGTGAGACTGACAGGCAGTATAGTACAGAGATAGACTGATAAAGATTATCAGGAAGGAAAGGCAGTTGGTCAGACAGACAGACCGACAGACAGACAGGGAGGCAGACAGTCAAGACAAGACAAGACAAGACAGACAGACAGACAGACAGACAGACAGACAGACAGACAAGACAAGACAAGACAAGACAAGACTGACAGACAGACAGACAGAAGAGACGAAGACGGAAAGCCAAATGCATCAACCTTCAAGACGTACTGGAGGTCTGTGTTTTTTGTGTGTCTACAACGATCAAATGCTAGAGTGATTGACAGTAAAATAGAGAAGATTGTTGCAAGAGACAGCCACATAAACATAAATAGTTGTAGGTAGAACCAAGCTCTATTGGCTTGGGTAGTACAAGTATTTCGTTGCTTTGCTTAGATGGTGTATAATAGTTCAATGTTTGAAAATATATGTATTGACAGACAGAGACAGACAGACAGAGAGACAGACAGAGAGATAGACAGACAGAGAGACAGAGAGACAGACAGACAGACAGCTGTAGTTTGAAGACTTTAGAAGCTTGTAATTGCTGTGTAGTTGGACTTTACTTTATGATTTGCAGTTGATGTATAATAGTTCAATGTTCAAAAAATATATGTATTGACGGACAGACAGACAGACAGACAGACAGACAGACAGACAGACAGACAGCATCAAGTTCTTATTGTCAACAATCTTCACTACTACAACAGTTACTGTTAAAACGAAATGCTTTACCTATAGTACAAGACTATTGCTAATGTGTACAACACTGAATGTCTCTCTCTATCTATTCCAAAACATTGTCATCTCCTAATGTGTGCACAGAAAGCCTTAACAGCTTCCACTAAATCACTCTGCTGTTGCATTTTTGAAGGGTAATAGAAATTCTCTTTCGCCAGAAGGTTTTAAACTCTGCTGCAACCCTTCTTCCATCAAAGTCTCTTGCCTCCTTCCCCAGCTCATTCAACAGCTCTTCCGCCTTTAAGCCCCATCCGCCGAAGTGTTCAAAGACGAGTGGAACAACTATAGGCTTAGATCCATCTGCTAGCAATTCCTCTGAGTATTTTTTGACTTTGCTGCTTCTCATTTAGCTGCTGCATGACCACCTTCTCTGGCTGCACCTTTAATGATGTCGTTGCTCCCCCAGTGTTAGTGTCATAGAGCGTGATGTCAGTCTGGTTTTCGTTGTCTACAAATCGCTGTCTCGGTTCTACTTGGTGGAGAATGAGTAAATCACTTAGGCAATCACTCCATGCAGACACTATGGAGTTATGCGTCCACACAGGTTTGCCTCCATATTTACATGTCAAAAGGTGGTAGCCCTCACGACCAGCTCAGTTAGACAGACAGACAGACAGACAGACAGTTTTGTTCTTGTTGTTTGCAGTAGTGTTATATTTGGAACTGTGATTGTTTCTAGTTTTATTTGTTTTAAGTCCTAGTATATGTTTGTTAGCTTGTCGTCGTTGTAATGTTCAATTATTTGAAGAATATAATACCTTTGACAGACAGACAGACAGACAGACAGACAGACAGACAGACAGATTGGTCAGAATGACAATTGAAAGACACCAATTATGATGTGTTGCTGCAATCCCAATGCTTGTGATGCATGGTTTTTATGTATTTACTGCACTGCTCACTGCTTTTGTTTGTGTAGCTGCTATGTTCTTGTTTACCATCTCGGAGGGAGCTCACTTGATCTCACTATATTAGAATACATCAATGGACTGTACAAAGTGCTGACTTCTCAACATATCACTGACCTTGGTGGTCAGTTGTTTGATGCTGCTTTAACTGATTATTTTCGACAGGAATTTCAAAGGTACAATGTCAGTTGCACTGATGAATTTGCAAGCAATTTTATAAGTTTTGCTTGAGTGATGTTTGTCTTCAGGTCTGCAAGGGTTGAGTTGGAAGCTGGAGGTCAAGGAATTCGAAAGTTGCAAGCTGTTGTTGAAAATACGAAAAAGATCCTTTCAACATTGAATCAAGCAGCTATAGCTGTGGACATGCTGCATGAAGGGATGGATTTTCAATCAACAATTTCTAGGTACAATTTTTTTTTTTGAAGGTGGAGAGAGTGTCTGACAGCTGGTCAATGAGCTGCCAGACAAACAGGCGAGATTTCAATGGATAGATGTGTGAAGGGATGGAAATTGTTGATCAACAGACAGACAGACGAATGGATGGACAGACAGACAGACGGACAGGCAGACAGACAGACAGACAGACACAGATAGACAGACAGACGGACAGACAGACGGACAGATATCCCAATCTCCTTCCGGCTGATTTCATTGCTCGCTTGCGTCTTCATCAATGTTCTTTCTGCGCGAACTGATTTTTGAAACTGGATCAACATTCGTCTCAGTGCAGATCTCGGCATCAACGGTCTAGTCAAGAACAGAGGGAGGGTGTTTCTTTCACACCTCACTGCGGGAATGTGGAAGCTAACGTCTCTTCTCAAGCTTCTTCCCCTGGTACTCAACCCACACTCGTTTCATCAACGACGTTCCTGGACTCCGCACTTTCTCAGAATATAAATCTGGACACGGAAACTACTGCGTGGAATTACATTCGGGATCTTACAGTAGAAGACATTCTGAAAGCTGCACCTCCCAGAGTTGTCCAAACTATCCATCCTACTGTCAAAGCATGTTTCCAAGATTGCTGTGTCGTAGCACTTGGAAAGATTTGTGATGATCCCTCTGATGAGTTAGCATGGAAACTCCTGTTTCTACTGCCTCGCATGCTCCTCTCTCCTCTGGCGAGGGGAGGAAAACATGGTTTACGTGATGTGAAGGCTGCTTACCACCAGTTTCTCAGCTGAAATTGGTCAGACCTTATTTGCCTGCGAGCCTCTCTACCCAGGAAGTCACCCACTACTGGGGATAATGCAAGAAAAGCGGCTGCTCTGAGGCTAGTAAGATGCGGAGAGTTATCACGTGCGTCTAGAATTCTAACCAGTAACGGTCTGGCTCCGTCCACTGAGGATACGGCGAGGAAGTTGATCTTCAAACACCCTCCCAGATCTTCAGCTCTCCCCCCTCCACCCAATGTTAGTTGTGAGTTGATCACCTTGTCTAGGTTGTTACTTTTCGATTTGATTAGGCAAGCTCCACATGGATCTGGTGCTGGTCCTAGTGGTTGGCGTTTTGAGCATTTTAAAATCCTACTGGAAAATGAGGATACTGCAGATGGTCTTTCTCTGCCTGTTCGGCATTTGCTAAGGGAATATTGCTCGATGTGGCTGCCACCCTCTTTTCTTCTTCAAGACTGATTGCTCTGGCCAAGCCAAATGGTGATGTGAGACCCATTGCCATCGGGGAATCTATTCGCCGACTTACAGCCAGGACTATTTGTTCACAAAAAAGGAAGAGTTTACTGAGGTTTTCTGTTCCATTCAGCATGGTGTGTCTACGAAATGTGGTACAGAGTTGATAGCGCATCATATAAGTCTCACTTTGGAATCTAATCCCAATTGGATAGTTTTGAAGTCAGATGTTAAGAACGCGTTCAATTCTGTCAGCAGAGACCAGATCATGGAACAAGTTTCTCTTACCTTTCCTGACTTGTACAACCATGTGATTCAAATGTATGGCAAACCCAGCTCCCTTGTCTTCATGCAGGGTTCCTCTACCGTAGTAATTCCATCTGAGGAGGGAGTTCATCAAGGAGACCCTCTGGGTCCTGTTCTTTTTGCTACGGCCATTCATTCAGTCTTAACTAAGATTCAGAAATCCCACTCTCAAGTACGCGTACTGGCCTACCTGGATGACGTATTTTTGCTGGGTGGGGCGAAATCTGTTTTGACTGCGTTTCATGACTTGAAGGAGACCTTCTCAACCATCAATCTGGTCATAGCAGACAAAAGTGCGAGATATTCTCTCAATCGTCCTCGACTGCTGTTGAAGGGTGTGAAGAAATTCCTGTGTCTTGTGAGGGTGCACTCTTCCTTGGTTCTCCGATTGGTTCGATATCATTCGTTACATCTCTTGTGCCACCATAGCCCAGTCAAAGCTCTCACTGTGCGATCAGCTTACCAAATTGGATGATGTTCAGAGTGCAATGCTGCTATTACGATGCTGTTACGTCCCCAACCTTAACCATTTGGCCCGGACAGTCCATCCTGATTTGCTAGTTCATGCTTCTACAATCCATGACTCTAGGACAAAAGAAACCTTCTCTCACCTCTTAGGCTATGACATGGTTGATGACAGGATTTGGCATCAGGCTTCTTTATCCATCAGAATGGGCGGTTTTGGGATGATTCCTATGCTGTCAATGAGACAACCAGCTTTTGTTGCATCCTGGGCCAACGCTTTTACAGAGCTGCCATTCCGATTCCCTGTTTTACGACCTATTATCGATCGACAGTCTCTTAAGCTCTTCAACCACTTCAATCAGTGAGGTCATAGCAAGGTCTGTCCCTTCAGAAAAAATATCTCCGACTACCTGCCATGTACTGGGAAAGTTCAACAAAAGCTGTCTTCTGTCACTGCTCCTTCTAATGCTCAGTATCTACTCGAAAATGCCCCCACTGCCAGAGATGCAGTCCTCCTACGCTCAACAACAGGTAAGGGCGCTGGGGCTTGGCTTAATGCTATCCCTACATCGGAAGTGTTCGCACTCAATTCTTGCGATTTTTGCTTGACGTCCTTCCTTTGTTTGGGTTTGCCCATAGCCTTCTCCAGCTGGACAACGACATGCAATTGTGGAGCTCTTATAGATGACAGTGGATACCATTTGCTGACCTGTAAGACTGGTGGCGGGCTGGTATGGCCTCACGAATCGATTTCGTCCGTCTGGTCTGATTGTTTCCGTGGGTTGCATGTCCACCACTGCAGGGAGCCGAGGAGTCGTTATACAACCACAGACAACAGACCAGACATCGTATTTTTTGACTCAGACATTGGAAACAATGTTGACCTTGATATCTCCCTCGCCCACCCATGGAGTAGTGACATCTTTCCATCATCTGCTGGTGTTAGTGGTGTCGCTGCAGAGAGGAGAGCAGACAGAAAGAAACAGAAATACAGCAAACAGCAATTACCAGGTGACATAATTGCCACTGTAACCCCACTGGTAATGGAGCATTTAGGAGCTTGGGGGATCGATGGCTGGAAACTCCTGTGCAAATTAGCAAAGAAGTCATCAGACAAAGTGGGACGACTGAACGCTGCGGAGTTTATCGACTTCTGGTCCAAACGCTTTTCTATTCAGCTCCAGAAGTGCAATGCTAGAGTCATTTCTAAAAAGCTATCTTCGATGTCTGAAGACAACACAGATGTGACCTCTTTGCCACCCAGTACTTCAGCCACTAGCTGGTACTGGAGGCTTTGCTTGTACACTGTAGTTTTTAGGTGTAGTACTCATTTTGTTTTATTACACAAGTTTCAATTTTAGCTTAGTTTAGTTGATGAACACTACTAGTAGTTGGACAGTACATAGTACCCTGCATTGCAAAATGTATCATAGATAAAAGTTCAAATATATGTGATGGACAGACAGACCAGAGAGATGAAGGACAGACAGTGATGAAATTGGAAATGGAAAGACAACCATCTGTGTGTTGTAGAGCACGATTTGAAGACCTCTGTGCTGCTGAGTTTATCAAATGCACACAGCCAATAGATGATGTCATGAAGACAGCTGAAATAGAAAAATCCTCTATTACTTATGTAATATCACATTTTTATTACTAAACTCGATCTCTTGTCCTAATTTCTGCCTGTTGCAGATTGTTCTCAGTGGAGGAGCAACACGCATGCCCCGCATCAAGCAAATTCTGAAACAAATGTTTTTAAATGCAGAGATTCTTGAAAGCATTAACCCTGAAGAGGTTGTAGCACAAGGAGCAGCTACTGAGGTTACTAGTAACAATTATTGTATTGTAATACTGATGACATGCAAGTGTGCATTGTGTAATTGAATGATTTTAAGATGGAATTAGAAATGACCCAAATGTTTATAAAATTTAGAAAGAAATACAGCAAATATGTGTGTATGTATGTTTTCCTAATTTGTTGTTTGTCTGTCTGTCTGCTTATCTGTCTGTCCGTTTGTCTCTGTGTTTGTCCAATTGTGTTTTTAATTTTAAAATGATTATTTGTTTATTTTATTTTACTCTTGTCTGTACTCTGACTTTCTGATTGTAAGACAAGTAGTGGAATTGCTGGGACAGCTTTAGTCTGTAACTGCTAAGACTTTTCTGGACACTACATGTTGTATTACAACCAATAAAACTTCAAGATGTTTGGAACATGTTGCTGTTTTTTCCTGATTCATATCTAATGAACTTCAAAATATGCGGTGAACAAATTCTGGCCTGTGTAGCATTTCATACTTTTGTAGGTTGGCATTCTACTTCATGATCAACTTACTGACATGTCTGTTGACTCTACCACTCAATTAGACTGTGCGGCTCACTCTTTTGTTGCTGTAGTAAGTTTTTGTCTTTAACTTAAGGACCCTAGAGGCTACTAAACATTTGCTTTAACTTTCAGGTTGCTGGTACAGATGGTGCATCTCCTGTTATTCCAATTGTTTCCAAACAGTCGCTGTTGCCTGTCACTTCTAAAATTACGTTGGACTTATCATCACAAGTCAGGGTTTGTTATTAATATTTTCTGTTGTCGTGAGATTTTGGTGCTTGTGTTTATTCTGATCTGATCTTGTTGCGATTGCGTACAGGGTGAACCAACTGCAATTTTGCTGTATGAAAGTGAGAGCTGTGAAAAACTAGTTGATGAACGTCTCATTGGAGAAATAAAGGTGATAACAGATACGATTAACAGTCATGCATGGAGCAGATGAGATTGTCAAACTTATGGTTAGATAGGCAGGCAGACAGACAGTGATCAGGCAATAGAAAAGCTTATTAGTAGGTGAGCTAATGGATGAACATCAGGCTAAAAGACGGATTCAATAGAACACAGAGTTATGAACAGACAAACAAACAACAAATATTTTGTCATCATTATTTGTATTGCAAGTCTAGTGTGAAAGTATTGACTTTAGCAGTCAATGTAGAGGTGAGATTGATTGTAGCTTACTCACTCAGTAATCAGACTGTCTAACATTTCTCTAGCTGTCCAGGGCACATTGTCATGCATAGTCGTCAGTAATTCTCATTTCTTATAGCTTCAACCCAATTCTGACCATAGAAAGAGTGAAGATTTGACAATTGAGCTTCTCAGTGAGCTGACTCGGTTTGATTGCTTATCGGTTTGAAATTTGGAATTGCAATTGTGTTATTGTGTTGTCTGATGTTTAGGCAATGTGGCCTATCTGTTAGAGTTTACAACCGGAGTACAGACGAGACAGCAGAGCTCATTATTCCTGCTTTATCGTAGCAGTTAGCCATTGACATTTTGTTTAGATCTTAAATGCAGGTTGATAGGGCTGTGAATCTGGACGGTATAGCACATCATGTGTACATGGGGCTCTGCAGCTGGTCTGCTGGTGCTGCAGATTCTTGTTGATAAACACAAGAGATATTTATGTGAGTCTGGTGTCAAGAACTGGTTGAGTATTGAAACGTTATTGTTAGACTGTTGGCTTTTCTCGATCTTGACCGGCCACAGAACAACTACGCATACGGATTGGCCCAAACGAGGCAACAGGCCCAGGGGGAGGAGATTGAAACGTCGACGTGGGTTTGTGTGCGTTGTCACTTTGTGTCATCGGCAAATTGCGAATAAAAAGACGTCACGTCTGGTAGTGGAGGCATTCGCAACCTGGTCTTCAAGGTATCGCGTTGTTCTCTCGAGCTGGAACAATTTTGTGATGCTCGGTGTTCTTGTGGCCCTGCGCATGCCGCAGCTGTTGCATCTACGTATATTAGTAAACGAGCTTGACCTCGCAAGCTGATAGAGTCCCAGAGTCGCTTGGATGGGACTGTAGAGATCTCTGTTGCTTGCGATTGAATTATGCGACTGAAATCGATATCGCCTTTCACGCCAGCCACACCGGTTAGGTACCATACCGTATACTTACCACCTGCGGTACCGTACATACCGTACTGTGCGTATCGTACTGTACTACCTGCGGTACCGCTCTCTGTCTCTCTAATACCATAATACCGCTTCTACAGCTCGAGGCTGCTACTGTCGCAAGAGCTGAACGGCTGTGAGGCCGGAAAGTCTTCCAGAAAAGGCTGGGAGCCACATTCTCCCACCGCTCGTTCAAACACGAGCCTCATACTTTCGAACTCGCTTCCGTAGACTCTGCGCGTGTCCAGAGTCTAGTCTCTACGACTCTGCGCATGTCATTAGCCTCGCTTCACTTGCAGTGGAACTTGCAAATTTGGCCAAATGGCGGACAGCGATGACGACGGTGAGCCGAGGCTTTCTACTGACACTTTAGCAGCTCTATCGGAGTTCTTTACCGAGCAAGCGATTGCGGAGAGAGAAACACAAGAGGGACCCCACAAGGGGCGTTTGATGGAAAACTGGGTATTAGCACTCACACTTTGTATGTAATATTCACATAGTGGAATTGTGATATCTACCTGGTGTGAAGCAACTCAGTCAATTTTGGTACGATGATTCAACAGCAGCAGTACTAGCAGAGGAGGCGGTCCGAGCAAGTGGTGGTGGTCGAGTGGCTTGCATTTCATGTCCCACTTTATTCCTCAAACTTAAATCGACGTTTCCTGTTCAATGCTCGTGCACTTTACTAGAATACGACAGACGTTTTGATGTCCATAATGAGTTCATATTTTATGACTACAACGATCCTTTCAACCTGCCAACCTCGATATCATATCCACCGTACTCATATGACTTAGTCATTGCAGACCCTCCATTCATGTCTGAAGAGTGTCTTGTTAAAACCAGCAAAACAATCAAACACTTAGCGAAAGACAAGATTCTTGTTTGTACCGGTGAGAAAGATCTGCCTCAATGTTTGATTGATTTGATGAGCACGTGATTGATTGTAATGAATTATTACAGGATTAGTAATGGAAGAATTGTGTTCGAAGCTGCTGGGAGTGAAAACGTGCAGATTCGTACCAAAGCATTCAAACAATTTAGGAAACGAGTTTCGATGTTATACAAACTATAGGAGTGATCTAGATAATGTGGACGAATCTTAACTCCGTTAAATCTATAATCATAAATACAATGGCAGTTAATAATAGCAATAGTGATGTAAATCTATTATAATTACTTATCGTATAGAAAGGTCGTTCATTAGAATTATAGCCTCACTGTCTGTCCCACACACAAGGTGTCTCATTTGTATGTCAAGTGAGTGCACTGGCAGTCTATGCCACGGTATGAGGTTAGTAGCAAGTATTTCAGCTCTAGTCGAATCGTCTAGCATCCAGGGACTATACGATGTCCCACTTCCTGCTGTTATTCCGATGCCTATGTGATCACCTGGAGTTCCCATAATCATAGTTGTTGACCGGGTGGTTGCATCCCAGTGCCATACAGAACCGTCTTCGGAACTAGTGAAGAGATTATCAGGGCAGGTGGGGTGGAATTTGACTGTCCAAACTAAAGTAGAGAGACTACAGTCACGTGATTCATTCATATCAACATGACTACTTACTGCTTGAGGTGTGGGCCTCTCGTTGCCCTACAGGCGAGCATTCTTGCCGTGTGTCCCAAACGCTGAGTACTCCATCTTCGCTGCCCGTTGCAAGAAGATGATGTTGATTTGGATGTTGATCCAAACAATGTAATGCTACTGGTTCACCAACTCTGAGAAAACACAATACAACTTGTTTTATAAATGAACCTAGATACAAATGAGAACAACAGACGTAAGTCTGTAACTCGTATTAGAGTAAAGTAATGAGAGAGTTTGGTCATATTACATTATTAACTCGTTACAGTAAAGATTGGGTGGTGTGGAGCTGTGCTGTCCAGCACCCCAGATATCAGTTGACATTCTGTAGCATAGAAATAGATTGGCATGTTGTCTCTACGTGTGCAAATGCCATAGTATTCCACCCTCAACTGGATTAAATGCTGTATGTATACAATAGCAAGATTAGCTGCAGCAGGTCTTACCAAAATGTACAGTTTATTATATTTTCCTGACAAAAGTGTTTGAACCACTGTGATTCTCTCCTCCACCCAAACTACTCTCTGCATGCTCATGGATGAGCCCTACATATCTGTAATAAACAGTAAAGACAAGAAACTCAAATATGCTCTCTTGCTTATCTGAGACTTTTCACCACACAAATATGACCAGGTGATTCTAACCCTACTGAGAATGGCTTTAAGCATTTACAAACTTCTTGCATGTCCACAGATGTTTACGTGATGCTTACTCCTTAGTATCAAGGCAGAGCAGTAATCCGTGATTTGGTTGGCCATCTGACTTCAGTATGTCAACCTCCATGGTAATACTAAAACTAGTGTACACCATTAGTCTTAGTATGTTAGTTCATTCAAGCAGCTGCTCCACACCATAACTAACGTAGTGTCTTTCATTACATAATAAAGTCTTACAGTAAAAAGATCTTTGCTGGATGGTTTGTTGGCTGTCGTATGTCCCATAGCTTTAGCTGTCCTCCAACACTTCCTGTTAGCAGCTCTGATTGCCGTACACAAGTAATACAAGTCATTGTCAAACTATCGGCTTCTAGAAAGAAAAAGAAAATTACAAAATAATTTCAAGTGACCATAAAATATTTCTTGCCTAGTGTTAGTAGTGGGTCCCTCCTCTCCAACCTAAGAACATTTATTTTGCCGTCTTCTCCTACGGTTGCTACATCCGGTGGATTGACTGATACGGCGGTACAAGATGCTAACGAGTCTCTACGTGAATGGAAATGTGGTCTCTCCCAAGGATGAGTAACATCTATTGTCTACAATACAAACAACTTCAGCAAATCAAAGACAAAAGATAGGCAATACAGTAGTACGTGAGATGTTGTTCTATGTCTCATAATACAGACAGAACCCGTTGATGATGCAACAACTAATCTCTCTGCATCCATAAACTATGAGACACAACACACACAGAATAAAAAAATAGTCACATGACTGATTACATTTCATCTCTTAATATACAGATGGTTACATAAAAAAATTAAAATTTATTAAACAAAAGCAACACAAGTTAAATCCGATTTCTCACTGACAACCATCGTTGACTATTAAATGTTCCAAATGATTGTATCTACAAAGTCTGTCTACCCATCCGTCTGTCCATGTGAGTCATTGTAACTCAACCAGCTTCAACAATAGATCAGCTGCAATCATGACTAAAACGTGTGCATTTGCATGTGCTTTGCAGCTACACCATCGACAACTCTCAACTAAAAAATCAAATTTTTTAATTGCCTTAATTAATAAGGTCTGCCTCCTTCTTAATTAATTCATAAACAAAATCAGTTTTATTACCTTAATTAAAGTCAACAGCACAGAACATCACTGCATGATCATGCCAAAGTAGAGACACACACAACATGACGACAAGCGACTGACTAACTCTCACTGACCTCGATATCAGTCACATTTCCATCATGTTCAACTTCAGCTTCAATCTGCGGCTCACGCACAACATTCGACCGCTCACCCCAAAACCCACCGTCTCCACGCACTCCAGTCCTCCACACGCACACCTTATTCCTCTAACATCAATAGAAAACTCACAAACGATGCAGAAAACTCAACCCATGAACGAGAATGAAAGCAGCGTCTCACATCGTCATCCCAGCTGCCAAACGCAAATTGTGTGGGCTCCTCTAGACTTCCCAAAGGCGTCGGCCTCCATTTCACACACGCAACCTTCTGTCCAACGTACGTAGCGACCGCTTCTTGAGCCACATTTGAAGCCGCCATTGTTCGCGCCGAAACACGTGCCGATTATCCGGGATGTCAACGAGGTAGGACTCCAACACGTGCCGAATGTCCGGGATATTGTTATTGTTATTATTGTTGGCGCACACAGAAATCTGGTGCAAGTACATACAGAGTATACACACAAACAAAACACATAACTACATATACTATTAGATTGCCATGTTTGGGTCAGAGCACGAGCCATTTATCCGGGATATGATTGTGACCAAAATACCCGGATATTAATTGGTGTGGTGGTATGGAGGGCGATTTGATTGTTCAGCTTGAACATGCTGCTCAGATTATGATGGTCGGTGTGTGATTTCGTGATGTACTAATAGATGGTTGTATTTGTTGTTGCGCAGGCGCCTCCTCATCTCGTCACTGGTGAGCAGAGGCAAGAAGCTGAGCGAGTTTTTATGCAATTTGGCAAGGCCAGATGCTCGTGCTCTGCCTTTCAACGTTTGTTAGGTATAGCGTTCATTGGGTGTGTTTGTCTGTTTGTTTGTGTGTTTATTGTTTGTTTGTTTGTGTTTGTCTGTTTGTGCATGTTTGTTTGCATTGGTTTATGTTTGTGTTTGTTTGTTTGTGTTTGTTTGTGTTTGTTTGTTTGTGTTTGTTTGTGGGTACAAGTTTATTTGTTTGCTTGATTGTGTGCATGAGTTTGGTTGTGTTTGCTTTGTCTGTTTGTGTGTGCATGTGTTTGGCTGTCTGTTTGTGAGTGCATGTCTTTGGTTGTTTTACTTGTGTGCTTGTGTGTTTGCTTTGTTTGTTTGTGTGTATGTGTGTTTGTTTGTTTGTTTGTTGTTTGTGTGTGGTGATTGTTTGTTTGCATGCGCGTGTTGTGAATGTGCGCGTGTTTGTTTGTTTGTTTGTTTATTTGTTGTTTTCAGTGTGCATGTGAATGTGTGTTGTCTGTGTTTCTTGGTTTATTTGTTTGTGTTGTTTGTTGACATGAGTTTGTGTCTTTAGAGGCAAGCGGAGTTGCATATGTGCAGTTTCAGGTCGTGTCTGCTCTAAAGAGAGCCGTGGTTAGAGAATGGTCAGAAATGACTCCTCACGGTGCTGACAATCTCAGATTATTTCTCACCAACTACGTGTTGCACCAACCCACGTGCGTAACGTAACGTAAAACCTGCCATTCTGTTTGTTCTGTCTGTCTGTCTGGTACCTGTTGCTTATCTTAAGCCCTGTCCACACTAGACCAGAATGGATCTTGATTCAATCGGGCTAACGATCGTCCACACTACACTTTGAAAACGATACCTCCGCCTTATTTTGGGTATCACGTGACTGATGACTGATGTGTGTACGAGTAGTTTCTTTGCTTGTGGAAAGCATTGATACAGTGACGTAAGGTGAGCAAAGACGAGTGAGGAGGGTTAGACGTTCCCACTACACGCGTAGTGTACGTAGAGGTACGCCCACTATTTCTAATTGGATTCAACCGATCAAAACCACCTTGCGATGTGGATTGGATTTATCGTGATCCAGTTGCAAGTGTGGACAGGGCTTTAGTTACTGTCTGTTTGTATGTTGTTTGTTAGTCCGTATCAGCTTTGATTGATTGTCTATATTTTTAGAGACATTTCAGTGTTTCCATGAGAAGTCTTAAGGTTCTAGCCAGGATTTTGTGCCAACTGTCACTAATAGTAACCAAGTCCATAATGACTTTAGTGACCACGCCTATAAATTGCTCTTGATGGAGTGCTCACACACATTATACTGTATTCACAATCTAACAATTACAATAATCTACTTCTTAATAAGCAAACCAGTAATGTGTATGCTTTTCTGTTAGTTCAAGTCTTCAATCTCTACTAATCTAGGTTATTGTGATATACTAATGTAGGCAACCTTCTTTTCTTTTTTTTGGGTGCCATACTCAAAATCAGTACTAGAGGACCATCTAGAGAAATTCTCATTATATGAATGAAAAAACGTGCAGGAACATCTTTCTCTATTAGCTGTAATTTGCTAAAACCATTCTCACAATCAACTGCCATGAAGTGATGCATGACTAAAGCCTAATCAGCTATTTTTCAGTAGGTTGGTCAAGTTTTTAGCGTGGTGTTGTTTAAGATTAAGTAAGCAAGATAATTTACAATTTGGATATTCACTCCTGATGGATTAAGCTCAAGTGTCCAACCGGCCTTCTCCCCCCCCAGGCCAGGATGAGAAGACTCACCTATTTACTGTAGAGATGATTACAATACCAACCCATGTTTTTAGGTACTTTGTACATAAGTGTAGTGCAATGTGTTTGTACACAAGGCATAAATAAAGTGTTTCTTTTCACATTGTCACCTGTTACATTGTTTGCATTCTTATGTAAATGTGCTGGGTAGGCTGCAAAGTCACTCCTCAATTGGGCGATGATGGTTGGAACCTTCTCAACCATCTAGCAACCCTCCCAACTGTCAAAATGATGGTAAAGACGGTCCTGGCTAGTACCCTGGGATTACAGTTTGAAAGATGAATTTGTTTGTATGTGGATGTTCACTCTTTTTTTCAGCTGACTATTCTCAATGTTTGCTTGTTTGTCTTGAATACATACATTTTTGATCTTAAATATTGTGAGTGTGATATGATGCAGGCCCATAGCAAGCAGTTAAAAATGGTTGGCCTACTGCACTGGGAGGGTGCATGTGGTTTAAGGAAAGCGCACCAAAGGAGCAGTCTCCCAGGATACTGGTGTCTATTGCACAACGGCCTCTTGAATAATAATTATTCTCGTTTACCAACAATTACTGTAATACGTGACTACACAATGACCTTCTACTCTAAACCTTTAGAGCAGCGTAAATAGCAATTGAGTCAAGATGCTTTAATCTACTTTTGTTCAAACTCTAAATATATTGAAAGATGGTCCGGCCAAAACTGGACCGACCAGACTGACTGGACCGGTTTCTATGGCCCTGAGATGTACAACAACTGAAAGTTTCTAATTGATATGAAAGTGCACACAGTTGAGCACTTACCCAGTCTTACAAAATCAATTTACTGTACGGTTTGTTTGCTGTCTGTATTCCATGTGTGTTTATTTACTGCTGATGTTGTAGTTTCTTTGCTGCATATAAATCGGTTTATTGTTGTTTTTCTCATTCACTAGTTTGGTGAAGTACGTGAGTGAACAAGTAGTGCAGACTGTAGCAGTGATTATAAAGTGTTGCACTCTTGATTGTAACTACACAGCAGTGAGACAAGCATTCATTGAGTCAACAGATACTTTACTGAAATCCTTTGACTACAAACAGGTACATACGTATTTCACTTTGAGTGTATGAGCCTGTGCTGATATTTGAATGACTAATCCAATTGTGTTTGGTGTTTTGATTAGAAACTGTTGGGGTGCTCACACTTGAGAGCTTTGCTTGATGAGTATGTGTCGTTTAACCGATCGAGTGCTATGGGGTTTAGTTGGGAGCAGCACTGTCGCTGCAAGAAGTCGTTTGAGGTAATGCTCATGGCAGGAATGTGGCCACACTCATTCACACCCACCCACACACACACACACACACACACACACACACACACACACACACACACATTCACCCCCGCACACCCTCCTGACTTTATGACTTACAACTAATTTGTGGTGTGTGTGTGTGTGTGTGTGTGTGTGTGTGTGTGTGTGTGTGTGTGTGCAGGAAGGTGACATGTTGTGGTTGTTTCTGGTGGTGGTTCAGTTGCTTCAGCAATATGCATCTGTTCCGAGTATATCACATCTTTCTACATCCGATTATGAAGTACTGGAGGCTTTCATGTCGTTGGCTAACATGACACTCAGCTGGAATTTCTCAACAAGAATTCGTATGATATTTTATTACATTTATTGTTACACAATATTACAGAAGTAATAAAGCCTTATTGATGCATTTTTAGAACTTTGTGTGATGTTGGTAGGTAATTATTATCAAAATATGGAGACTTACATTGAGAGTTGACACACTAAATCTTCAGTTATAGGAGACTAAAGGATACAGCCGTTGTATCTTTATATTACATTTTTACTTTTATTATTTTGGTCAGTCCGTCTGGTTTTCATGTCCAAATATTTGAGCATCAAAATTTCTTTGAGTCTGGCCTTACAGTGTAAATTGTAGGTGTGATAATTATTACAGTATGTGTTTTTGTTGTTGTGAAGGTAGCCATCATGTAATCATGGGAGTTCCCGAAGGGCCAGTGATACTTCGACCAAATAGCAAATGGAACTCTACGTTTCTCAACAGAGAGCTACTTGACATTTTCTTCAAGGTGAAATTGTTGACGTCTAAATGTGTTGTCTTTACTAGATTGTTATTGTCTTACATTTTAGTTGCATAGAATGGTGTTGGACCACGACTCTCTTTCTCCTATATCGTACCAATGCCTCACGCAACTTGCCTCACTGTCTGGCTCAATCTTTCCTGCTAGGGACGACTCTGTTTGCTATCTGAATGGCTTCTTGGAAGGGCTACTCAACACCATTAGTTTGTAAGTTTGAAATGCATTAAAATGTTTTTAGTTTGGTTGCATTAGTCATGTTGCTAATTGTTTTAGTGAAAGGAAATATAATGCTCTCGGACTTGCAAACGTTATCAACAGGCTTGTGGCTGTGTTTGGGTCGGTGTCGTTCACTCAACTTCCGGCTGCTCTACTGACTGCATTTTTGGACGTTCTGACTAACCTGTCGTGTGTCTTCGTTCAAGCTGCTGCAACTGAGAACAATGTAGGGCAACGTAGTGGATGATGAAATGTAATTAAACTAACAGCTACATCTCTACATGTTTAACCGTTCTGAGTATATAGAATCAAAGTAGATAATAATTTTTTTTGTATCTGTGAGACTGTTTGTGTCTTGTCCAGCTAAATCATTCTGGACAGGCAACTTGAGTAGTTAGTATGTACTACTAGATGTCGTCTACTACTGATAGCAAAATCTTTGAAAACGTTTCACAACAAGATTCTTATATTATCAATCAGTCTGCTCTTTGTAGTGAAGTTTGTTTTTAGTTGACAGTATTAATTAACAATATCATGTTTACTAGATATCAATTTTTTGGCCAAGATTCCATTAATTACTTCTCAGTAAGATCTTCTAAGGTTTTGTTTAATTTTTCAAGGTAGTGAGAAAAAATGATGAGGATGGTCAAACTGACGACTATGTTTGCTATTATTAGAGTGTTTTAAGCTTAAAGTACTGGCTAGATTATCTGTTTAATTGCTGGTGATGCTAAATTTGAATTGAGATTTTACACTCTCTTACGATGCTTTGTTTCTTTTTGTGAAGGTTAAAGATGGTGATACTCTTCATCAGGAAGCATTTGACTTGCTGTTGACAGCATGGACAACTCTCCTATCTGACTCTGAAAGCTTTCCAAAAGATTGCTTTACTGATCGTGCAAGCAGTATCTTCTCCTGTTATTTACGATGTCACATAGGTGTACCAGATGGAACACGGTGCTCGTCTTTACCTCTGACTAATGATGATGAGGATATACATGAACTTGAAGAAGACGATTGTGTTGCATATATGGATCAGTTGACTGGAGTAGCTGCCTTAGGACGAGCTTGCATTGCTCAGTCACTTCCACTGCTTGTGTCTGTTTTTCATGCGAGAGTTTCCAAGTTTACTGACCTTCAAACACACCATTCTGATGGGAACCTTGTGTCTCTGCATGAGGACCTTCATTGGTTGTTATTAATTGCTGGATTTCTTCTCGCTGATGATGGCATTGGTGAAATGCTGCTTGTTCCTCAAGAGATTATTTCTTTCTCTACAGCTCAGTCGTCTCATGTAAATGTACAGAAATCTATTGCATTTTTAGCAACAGCAAATGGTTTAGGTGACAGCTCTGGGTTAGATGCAGATAATGTGGATCTAGTGATTTCTCTTGTTGGGATTGTATTGCACCTTGTTGGATTGGAGCGTCGTTTACTTGAACTGAACAGAAAAGAGTTGCTCAGTCCGCAGGTGAGCAGATCGTCAGTATGGTTCTTGCGACGTTGGTGTCGCTCTTATCTCTTTCCAGACCTTTTGTTGTACTCAAACTTCAGCAGCTTGCTTTCGGCTGCTTTCTCTCAGAACAGTGATGCTGGACGGTATCTAGTAAGGCTGTTAGTTGATAAGGTAGCTTTTAATTTAAGTGTGTGGACGTCAGAGGAATTGCTAATTGTGGATACTATTGAACTGCTGTTGGCAGTTGTAGAATCAAGTCCAAGGTACGGTTTGTATATGATGCTGTGGTAGTTAATTTGATTGGATGTTGCTTTATTAGGGCATCTGTTTGTATTGAATGTGAGTCATTGTTGGTGATGGCTCGTCAACTGTCTTCAGATCCAGCTGGAACTGGCGTGTTTCTTCCACCCAGTGGACAAAGGCTACTCGTGAAGAGTTTAGTACTTGCTGGGTCAGCAGCTCAAGAAGAGTCCACGAAATTGAAATTTTGGGAACAGGTAGACATTTTGTATGAATCAGGTGTGTGTGTGTGTGTGTGTGTGTGTGTGTGTGTGT
>NC_085095.1:0-47500 GCF_963422355.1 Corticium candelabrum | reverse complement strand
GAACGACACCAACTGCCCTACGTAGACTCTCCAGTGTGATGTCTCGAATGTCTGTTCCGTTGATCAAAACACGCCCACAGTGTGGATCATAAAATCGATACAAAAGACGAACCAGTGTTGATTTGCTGTTATAAAGAAATGGGTTGGTACACACATCACTATTACTTCATGTTAGATTTATAATAGAAAATACTGAATACCCCAGGTACATCAGGACTACTACGTGTATAACAGAACAGTCAAACTTCATGCCCAATACAAACATAACATAATCTGCCAGTACAGCAAATAAGTACAACTATTGTGAGAATAGTCTCATACTGTCCGTCTGCTTCCTTGTCTGTCTGTAAAGAAAAGTCTGAACTGCCACACAAGAAGATCTCGAGACTAACGACAGTTGGTCTCGTCTCATTCACTATGTATACATCATAACATCTGATAACCCTATTGACCATGTATAGCCTTGTCAAATAACTGACTCATCCAATGCAAGCAATTCCGTCAGTCAACAGTAAATGTATCAATCAAACGTGAGACACCAGTACTTTACTCAGTGGTTGATATCAAAATATTAGTACAACACTGTCGTAAGTCTTACCCAGACCCGCTTCCACCAACAAGAGCAACTTTCCTGCCTAAAGGTACCGACAACGTCAGACCATCAAGAATCGATCTTCCTTCGATGTAGTGAAATCCCACGTTCTCGAATGCCACCATAGGAATGTGATCTGTACTGCTGATGGCTAAAGGACGAGCATCCGGTCTATTCTAAAAAAGTCAAATTCACGTTGCTGTGTTATCACTCATCAAGAGGATGTTGTGCCAAAAATTTTACAAGCAAACGTTCCTGGTGCTGACCGGTTGAAAATGCTGTGAGTGCAATGTGTTTGTATTAATTTCCCAATGCTAACCTGTATGTGAGTGTTCAGATCCAAGAGACTGAACATTGTTTGCATGTCAACAAACGATTGTCGTAAGTCTCTATACACACTGCCCAAAAAGTTGAGAGGAACCGATAGCTGAAACAGCAAGCCATTCACCATAACAAGGTCACCAACTGTCATGCTACCTAAGAAGACACAAATAGTTCAGAACAATCACAAAAATTTAATGTACTCAAATACAGTGCAGGCATCTAATAAATACTCTTAAATTTTGGCTGACTGTAGATGTCTCTCTGTCTAGCTGACTTGCATTAGAAGTAATGCTTTTTTTATATTTTATTGTTTCATTTGCATTATCAATAGCTAGTTTACGTATGTGTACATCCCACCTTACCCTGGATGATCTGGTGGCTTGCTAACAACATCACTGCCGTTAATCCCACACTAAAGATAAACTGTTGACCAAAATTCAGAAACGAAAGGCTCGTTGTCGTCTTCAGTGAGCTCTTTTCATATCTTGCTAATATCTCATCATATCGTTGTGCTTCATATTGTTCATTATTAAAATACTACAAAACAGAGCACACACCACTGCTGATATAATCATCAACATAAAATATCAATAAAATGTTTATTATACACCTTCACTGTTTCGTAGTTAATCAGTGAATCAATGGCATGAGAGCCGGCTTCATTGTCAGCTGCATTCATCTGAGCTCGAAACTTTATTCTTCAACAAAACAACAGCCTTTACTTTCCTAAATGCAATACCTAACTACAGCATGAGACAGCACTCTTTGCAAAGAGACAGCCAAGTGGTTACAAGTTCATACATAAAACATAAAACAGCGCAAAATAATGACAATCGTGAGAGTAGTTAACCGTATGGTAAGTGAAGGTCGTACCTCCACTGTGCAACAGAAAATGTGAATGCTGTATATGTTCCCAGAGTCCCGATGACTATGGCAGCGTAGTATGGACCACACTGATATGCCTACAACACAAATATTAGAAATGACTGTCAGTCGGCTGTTTAGAAAATGTGAGCACGATGACTTACTAATATTCCAGACACCAGACTTATTTCAAATATAGTTGGAATAATGTTAAACACAAGAGCTGACAACGCAAAGTTCATCCCTCTACGAAACATAGTCCAATCAAATAAATTCTTAACTTAACTGTTTAATTAATTATTAATATAGCAAAAGTGTCTATTCTCTAAGTTCAGATAATAAAGAATTAAGTTGCAAAGACTTTACAAACGTTGAATATCTTATGTAGAACAGGTGTGCAAGTGTCACCTTGTCCCTCTGTCAATGGCACGAGATAATGCTCCTGTCTGTCGCCCGAGATGAAAACTGAGATCAAGCGAGTGGAGGTGAAGAAACGTTCTGTTTGCTATTCGGCGTATTGAGCCTTGAGCAACTTTTGCAAACACAGCATTACGCAGCTCATTAAATAAAGATGCTCCAGCTCGTGCCATACCATCTAACACAAACAAGCAAAATAGGAACTACAACCTACCAAACACAAAGCACGCCCAAAAGTGTGCTCTCCAGACATGCTCTTTGTCTATAAGTCCAAGGATATTAAAGTAGATGCATATGAAGATAATCTCAATGACCCGAAAGACGGTGAATGTATTACAGATTTACGAAGTCTACCCGTATGTGGAACAGACAGTATGCACGATGTGTTGTACATTTAAAAGTAAATTAAACCTACTGCATCCAAATGGTTACCTACATGTACATGTATCAGACTGCTCACCTCACCTAGTCACCCATTCTATAAAGTAAATCGAGTCGCAAAGAATGGACTTCAAGTTCCTACTAGATATAGCATAGCATCTCATTTATCTGGCTTCTGAGTATGATTTTGTGCATAGGCCCACAACACAACTACAACCAGTAAATCATAGAGAAGAAATCCGACTTCAGTAAATATGAAAATGTGCAATGTGTTGCTCTATATAAAATGTAGCAGTGCATGATGCATTAGGTCCCTTTCAACAAAAAGGTTTGTCTTTGAGATTTCTTGTTCACTATTCCCATTGTGTTGTTTGAGAACCATTACATAGTAGTGATATAATTCCTAAATTGTCAATATATTATATTATTTTTCTTACAGCCAAGTATGAGTGCTGTTGATGCTGTCATGAGTCCTGTCATTGGGTTGCTGATATCAAAAGCAGCACCACTAGCACCAGTATTGAGATAATCAACTGCTTCTTTGAAGAAGAAAGGCACTTGGACATTCAACATCTAACGTAAATAACAACAACATCACACACTTCTAAAATCGTTATTTGTGTCTGATTCGCATAAGACACGTTTCAAAACAGTAGCTAATACATACTAACTGACAGAATATGTTATGTACTGATATAGAACTTGACAAGTTCTAGGACCAGACATCCAGTTCTTTAGCTGGACATCTGACAGACCATCATAATATTGCTGTCCAGTTCTAGAACCAAGGTCTGTGACCCTTCCGGCCATTTCAATTTTCAATTTTTAGTCAATGATCTTTACTTGAAAACCTTTTGTCCAAATACATTTCGAAAGCTGTAGCAGCTGTACCAAGCATGACAATAACGCACCAAAGATCATTTGTGCACGTGTGTACAAAAACAGAGCAGTTCCGGAACTTGCCACCCAGTTCTAGAACTGGATAGCGATTCCAAATCTGCACGAAACATACATTGATCTATTCAGTTGACTATGAACTAGATACTATATTTATAGTCATCCGCATAGCCACAATAGTAAGCACTAGTAATCAAAAATCCAAATAGTTGATTAGACTACGACCAGACTTTAGGTTTTCTTTCTCATCTAACATACATGAAGTATGCATTGATTCGCCACGATCATCAAGATGTTGCAGCCAAGATGACAGTAATGTACCATGCCATACCTAATCATGCAGAGTCATGTAACAAAATCACGTTTTCTGTAACAACAAAAATGAATTATTTCTTTTGATTGCTGTTTGTATTACAAGTGATGCCATGCACATGAGCAAGACATTCTACATGAGTACGAATGGCATTGCATCGTAGACAACACAATGCTCTTGTAGATCCTATAGTCAACTATCCATAGTCCATGCAAGAACAACCAGCCATCTGTGCTAATTAATTAATTAATTAAGTAAATATATGTCAACAAGCTTACTTTAGCTCCCACTAGAAGGCCTAACGCACCAACAACTCTGGCTCTAATGAGTGGCTGATCTTTAGGCCACACGTTGTTCACCATCTTCTTGACAATTCGAAATCCTCCTACTTTGGTGGCACCCTTCTTGTTCACATCCGAGACTTCACCATTGCCTATCACATGATGTGGAATCTGCTGTCTAGGAGCACTAGAATGCACCCAAAGACACTGCAACACAAGAAATACACTATAGTAAGCTGACTATATAAATTAATTAAAATCTATCTACGTATAGACAATCTCTAGAATAACTAATACTGGTGTGTGTGTGTGTGTGTGTGTGTGTGTGTGTGTGTGTGTGTGTGTGTGTGTGTGTGTGTGTGTGTGTGTGTGTGTGTGTGTGTGTGTGTGTGTGTGTGTGTGTGTGTGTGTGTGTGTGTGTGTGTGTGTGTGTGTGTGTGTGTGTGTGTGTGTGTGTGTGTGTGTGTGTACCTGCACCACATCGTACCCACAACTCTCTCTAGATCTTTGCAAAACACGAATACCCACCAACAGCAACACACAACACACGACAACCTCAAACCACCCATCAAACAACACAATAGACAATCCTACACTTCTATCTGTTAGACACCAGAGTGCTCCCCTCCTTCGCAAAAGACAATTCATCAACCACCAACGTCCCACACTACAAACTGCGCAGACTACAGAGCCTCGCGTTGGCAAACGTCTACAGCGCGAGAAAAGGCGAAGTTAGGAAAACTTGTTTTTGTTTGTAAGATGGAAATAAAAAATGTATAAACCAATTTAAATTATAATTAGTCAGCTTATTATTTATTGATGCCAAGTATTTCTTGTGCTAAAGTGTCTCGCGCTTCAATGGTCTGGCCACGCGAGACCATCCTCTGTATTACGAAATTGTGAGCGTCACATGTCGTGAACAAAGGTCTCATTGATTGTGCGGCAAGCGATCGAGACGAGGCGATGCTGAAGAAATATACTCTAATATTCGTACAGTTTCTTCTCCATTTAAAAGATTGTCTTTCCTGCTGCTGGTTGCGTTGCAAATCTCTATTTCTGACGTCTTGTCGTCGCCCTCGCAGCCACAGAGACATCATTCGAGACTCGAAGCGCCTCAAAAAGTTACCACTGCACATCAGCTTTGCAGTAACGGAAAACGAGATCGACTACCGCGACCTGGCTTGTCTCATCGTCTGGTCTGTGTCGCTGGGCATCTCATGTATTAGTCTCTATGACTACAGAGGTATAGTACACGTGTCATAGGGAGAGAGAAATGCCGCTCACTGTCTGCGTGCTCACTCGTTTTAGGCCTTATAAAGGCTAACAGAGAAAGACTGAGGACGGAAGTTTATCGAAAACAAGAGGTTGTGATGGGAGAGGAGGCTGGCAAGTATTCTATTCATTTCTATGATCCTTCATGTTGTAGAGAGGGAAGGACATGGTCGGGTGAGATGGTCTAGTCTTGAGATTTGGTGTGTTGTGTTTTTGTTTTTGAGTTAATTTTGTGAATTTTAGGGGAGAATGGTGAGGTGGTTGTGTGTCTGTTGTGTGTGGACGATGGCAGGCAGGCAGTGAGTGAGGCTGCTAGGAGGGTCTGCAGTTCAGTGCAGAGTCGGAGGTTGTGTCTTGAGGAGTTCACTGCGACTGATTTGGAGAGAGAGATGGCACTAGGTATGCCTTAATTGTAACATTTTTGCATTCCTTAATTAATTAATCAATGTCATTGTATGATTTTGTGCTTACCAGTTTTGTCTGTTAACGTGTCTCTGTTTGCTTGTTCGTATTGTGTGTTTGTGCACATGTGTGTTTGTGCACATGTGTGTTTTAACTACGATACAGCAATCTCACATTTGAATGATACGTTGGAACCTTGGACTGAAAATGCCAGATGTGATTGTTTACCTGTATATATGACATAAATATAGTTGACCATACAAGTGCAGTTTCTTATATCTTTCTTTTGTCTTGGCCTTGCTTACGTGGATTTATAACTAGTAATTAGTGAGGTGTTGCTTGCCATTCATCAATATGTCACTTTTTCGAATTAATAGCTGTGATTATAAAGTTGACGAAAACATATACATAGTGATCCAGCAGAGGTGCAGTATGTCTGCTTTGTTGTCATTAGGCAAGTGGTGTTTTGTAGTTGGTTGTTTAAGCTTGTAGTGGTTGCACAACAACTTAACTAATGATGAAATGCTGGGGTTAGGATCTACCATACTGAGGCGTGATGCCTTACCTCCTCTATCTGTCACCTTGGTTAATTATTAGGTCTCACTGTCGCCGCAACAATACGCCTTGTCTCCTCTTTAGCTCATAGTCTTGTGATAGGATGTCACATGTGAGAGATCATAGCATTGTCTTTTGATGAACTCCAGTGCTTTTTCAAGCGCTTCCTTTCTGCTTCATGACTCTTTAGAATCAGGACACTATTGATGTAAAGATGGTATGTGCTATGTTGAGCTGTAGGGTTGTTGTAGAATTTTTATTTTATGAAGGTGTCTTTAGAGCAGTTGCCATGTTTGTAATTTTTATTCTCTTGTTACAGGTTGATGTTTTTTATTACTCTTTTATGAGCTCGTTATGCTAATTATGTGAATGTTTACATGAGAGATGTATTTATAGTTGGTGCAGTGTGTCCAGTGTGTGTGTGTGTGTGTGTGTGTGTGTGTGTGTGTGTGTGTGTGTGTGTGTGTGTGTGTGTGCGTGTGTGTGTGTGTGTGTGTGTGTGTGTGTGTGTGCGCGCGCACGCGTGCTTGCTTCAATGGCAACTAAGTGTACGTGTCTTTCTGTGTAGCTGCACATGGGATAGTCGATCCTGATATGATGGTTCAACTTGGACCCGCGAGTTGTCTGATTGGCTATCCACCCTGGCTTCTTAGACTAACAGAAATACGGTAAAACATGTCCTGCTCAAGACTCTCTACATTGTTATAGCTCATGTGTTCTGATTGTGTCTAGGTCTCTTTACACTCATCACAACGTAAACTACAAGTCATTCTTAGCAACTATAGAAACATTTGCAAACTGTGAACGGAGACTAGGTAAATGATTATTGAGCGGTTTATGCTCCGGTTTGTTAGGGCAATGAACTGCCTGGTGTGAGACAGATATTCTTATACAGCAACTATAGTAAGGGTGATACCTTACTATCGTTTCAAAATAGCTTATAATTTCCAACTATGGCGTATGTAACTGTGGTGCAGTCTGTAATTAGTGGACATCGAAACCGTCCTCCATTCCCGGAATGGCTTGATTCCTATATTTCTTCACAGCAGCTGCTGCTTCTGATCGTCGTTCTTGTCCTTCACGAAATTGTCGATTCTCATTTCCTGTGTAAGGAAATATAATAATGTATTCCTAATATTAAATTATGTATATATTATTAATTAAATTACTAATATTAAGTGATAAATTTATAGATAATTATTCAACCTTTGATTAACATAAGAGGGCTCTGTTTGTCATGTCCTGATCCTAGTTTTGTTATGGCACTTTTTTTCTCCAGTGCTTTAACTAGCTGATAAAACACGAGACGATGATATAACTTCATAACTTTTGTCACTTGTGTTTTTTACTTGTTTCTCTCCTGATCGGCTCATCTGCGTTCTGCGGACATCCAGTGTGTGAAGTGTCTTATTGTGTGAGCAGAGTGTCTGAGTCAGTGTTGTACCCCCTTCATCTCCGAATGGGTTTTCTGCTAGTAAGAGAGTTTCCAGTCCCATGTTGGATTCCAGAGCAGTAGCAAGGTGAATGACACCCGTGTCACCTGCAAGAAATCAAACAATTTAATGATTTTATGTGAATAACTTATGACAAACAGACAATCACAAAGGCAACTCTAGTCTTCCAGACCAATAAGAGAATCGTACCAATAACGTTGGACGAGAGGAGCAGTTTCTGTAGTGTATTGTTGCTGGTAAGCATGTCTGCTAGATGTTGAGCACCATCATCACCTAAAATCAGACCACTGATTATTGTTGAAACTTGACTGACTGCCTGACTCTTTCATTGTCTTGCCTATTGTGTTCCCTCCAAGACCAAGAGAACTCAATTTAGTATTAGACTTGAGTGCTTGTGCGAGGTGAGATGCACCATCGTCAGATATGTTATTGCCACCGAGCCCAATAGACTGCACAGAGCAAGCATCTCCTGACAGAAACAAGAAGCATGTTTATTATTACAATTTTATTAACATGCTGCATCGACATGAACCAGTCTAGCCCTTCCATATCATCTCTGGATGTCTATTAGTCTCAGCCGAGGCTAAACATCAGGGAATGACTTGGTAGAGCTGATTGGTGAAATGTATTTTTGCAGTGCCTGTGAGTAAGGTGGCAAGATGCATAGCTCCTCGGTCTCCTATCTCGTTTCCTCCCATTCCAAGCCACTGGAGAGAAACGTTTCCTTGTATTCCTTCAGCAAACGCCCATGCTCCTTCTGCACCAATCATGTTGCTTCCTAGTCCTATCCATATCATTGACTTGTTTACGCTCAGGCCTTCAGCAAGATGCTGTGCACCCTAAAACAGGCAAAGTTGTAACATCAATAAAATAGACCTTGGAACCACAGATTAACACACACACACACACACACACACACACACACACACACACACACACACACACACACACACACACACACACACACACACACACACACACACACACACACACATATAATGTGTATGCATTTCATACATGGCTTTTGATCAAATTGTGCCACAATGAGATGCCCTCCAATGTCGTGTTTAACTTTAGAGCCTCCGACAGAGACTGAGCTCCTTCATCAGTTATGTTATTATCACCTGATTCCAACACGGACAAAGACCTGTTCGAGGCCAGAGCTACACAGACAAGACTCTGATCAACAGAAGCACAGTCACAGTTGCAAAACATGATACCACAAGCAATAGGAGAGAATCCCTCGTCGCCCAAGCCACACTGGTTCACCTTCAAATGTTCTAATATTTTATTGTTTTGCAGTGCATTGGCTAGATAGTGACCACCTTCAGGTCCCATCTAGTAAGAAAGTTTTCAAATTGTAGATGCAATATGACGAAGTAGATTAGCAATGACATTTCATGCTATACCTTTGGGTTGTTGGACAAATTTAGTCTCCTGATGTTGCTTGTGATGATGACACTGCAGATGGCATCAGATAAGAAGCGCGCACCAGTCGCAGTGACATTGCAAGCGGACAAATTGAGCAACTGCAGAGTGCTGGAGGAAGAGCAAACGTGTCACGTGACAATCAATTACAAATAATTACAAGGAATGTCGCACCGCGAGCCGTGACAAGTCCTATCTACTCAAAACGTGCAGATAAGGCAATCTCCTAATCAGGAAGACGTCGGATTGGTAAGACGCGGCGACGGGAAGGCAAATAGACTGCACGTGCGGAGGCGTGGCGGAAGGCGTTGCTACTTACTTGTTCTGTCTCAAAGCTTCCGACAGTAGTCGCACTCGTTTGTCTCCGAGGTCATGAGTCTCGAGATCTAGTTCTTCGATTTCAGGGTTGTTTGCTTCGATTTTGGAAACAACGAGATGAAAACTGTTGGGGCTATTACCCATTGGTAACTTACGCAACCAACGAGATACCCTCCAGATATATTTTGTCTCCAGATGAGATCCTTGCAAAACAGCTACTTTGACAACCAGATGCTCAAAGTGTGCAAAACATAAAGTATACGTAACGCGCGTTACCTAATGTCGTCACAATAATGGCGCGACGACGTCGTACGCATGTAGTGTGACGTTGTATTTGACACGCCTAACTTATACGGGAACGTATAGTGACAGGATGGCGGAGAGGGCTTCTGAATCAGAAGCTGCAGCTCAACCTGCGTCTCAAGTGGAGGAAACTGACGGAACGAAGCCTCACAGAAGAATTCCAGCAGCAACATTCCTGGTGTGACATTTATTTCTGTAGACTGTGGGAACGTGCACTCACGCACACCTTGACACACACACACACACACACACACACACACACACACACACACACACCTTGACACACACACACACACACACACACACACACACACACACACACACACACACCTTGACACACACACACACACACACACACACACACACACACACACCTTGACACACACACGCACACACACACATACACACACACGCACACACACACATGCACACACACGCACACACACACACACACGCACACACACCCACACACCTTGACACACCCACCCACACACACACACACACACACACACACACACACACACACACACACACACACACACATGTACGTGTTGCGTCTTGTTGATGAGATGTGTACAACTGGTAGGATGACATCGATGCGTATATGAAAGACCCAGCTAACGAGTCCGCTGAAGCCGTTCTAAAGAGGCTTGATATGCTACTACAGAACTACAGATTGTTTGAAGCGAGTCTAGAGCACCAGAGGGAGAGGTACACTGGCTGGAAGACAGACAGACAGACAGATTATTTTATTGTTGCAGATCCTCTACTTGTACACATCCTAAACTTCTATAATGAACCAGTCCTTCACAGCGAAATACTTTAAAACATTAGTGGACTTGGATCTGTACATTAAAGTTAAAAGCTTGTCCATGTCATTCTTTGTTTCTGAAACAGACAGACCAACAGACAGACAGGAGGCTCAGAGTTCCTTCCAAACCTATCCAAGAAGTCTGTAGATGAGGTGTGTCACTCAAATCGCCAAGTTGATGAAAATTTGGCAGAAGACATTTGTGGTCCAGCTTTAAAAATGCAACAGCAACACTATTGAAGAAGATGAGCTTGTTCTGAGATAATGACGGCTCTTTTTCATTAATTAACTATTGGAACGACTTCTCCATCACTAACCCCATGGTCCAGGTTATTTATTTTCTTTTTATTGTTTTAAAAAATGTAATCACTGCATTTATAGTCGTCTTAGAATGTTTGAACAGTGTTGCCATAATGATAGCATACATACCATGTGCAAGTTGAAATGTATAGTGAAACTGTATAGTATTACCAGGTATTTACAGTACATCTACATTTGAGAGACAAATGTAATGGACTAGTACTGATAGTCTGACTGACTGGCAGAGATGTGTAGCCGATCATCACTAGTTATTGTCTGATATGTGCTTTGGTGTTTGTGTTTAGATCTAAAGATCGACCTGTCAGTATTAGAAAGACTTTAGAAGTAGTAAAGCATCTTAGAGCTAGAAAGGTACACATTTGTATTAGGTATGCAGTATTGACTGTATATGTTCTATGCATTGTGTTCAGTTGACTGCTTGAAGTTGATGTGATGCTTGTCAGAGCGTATAGTTTATGGGTATATGTTGTGATCTTTGAAAATTTAGTAAAAAGTAGTGTTGAGTTTTGTGTGTGGTGTGTGTGTGTGTGTGTGTGTGTGTGTGTGTGTGTGTGTGTGTGTGTGTGTGTGTGTGTGTGTGTGTGTGTGTGTGCAGAGTGGAATATAAGGCAAAATTTTTGGTCAGACATCGTAGTCTAGCAAGAGGTCGACCTGATGTTTTAAATTTTGGGCATTCATTCTTATTTGATTTCACAATCCTTTTTGGTAATTATCAACATCAACATTTAGTTTGATTTCTTTACTTGTTGCATCATACTGTATTCACTACTGTAGTTATTTGCTATCAAAAGATTTTGCTTGTTGCTTTGGTCAGTTGTTGTCTAGATGTCTAGACTTTTGGGTTGACTTCTGGGTTGCTCATTGATTCCCTACCATCCATGCAATAATTGTTATGCCTTGACCAATCATGTAGATATGTCTGATCAAAGCAAAATTGTGGTCGTTTATGAACACCAGTTGGTCGGTCAATGATCAATGACCGACCATTATATTACGTGTGTGTGTGTGTGTGTGTGTGTGCGTGCATGCGTACATCTGTGTGGTGTGTGTGTGTGTGTGTGTGTGTGTGTGTGTGTGTGTGTGTGTGTGTGTGTGTGTGTGTGTAAGTGATTATGTATTACATTAACAAGTATTACTTATTGCTTCACCTATAACACCATTCCTAGAAATTTCTTCATGTTATGCAGGAGTCAGGAGACAACATGCGAGCCCAGACATTGTTAGCAGACCAGCTGTATGTCAATGCTACCATCCCACCAACATCTACAGTTTGTCTTTGGCTAGGAGTATGTTACCATGGTCCCCACTTTGAATTCATGGCAGATAGAATGTTTCTGCTTGTGTCAGGCTAATGTCATGTTGGAGTATCCAATAGATGAAGCGCAAGAGCTACTAGAGAGAAACCTAGTTACAGCAACTGAGAATCTCGAGGACATTCAGGCAGATCTTGAGTTCCTAAGAGATCAGAGAGTGACGACAGAAGTCAGTATCCTTCACAACAGTAATGACCATGTGGGTAGTTAGTCTGTATGCAACTGTCACAACTGATATTGTGAGTAACGTTGAATGCTACTGCACCGACAAACACTAAATGAGCTGCAGACTGTTAGTGAAAGATAGAGAAACTTACGCTCTAGAGGTGGTGTGTGTGTGTGTGTGTGTGTGTGTGTGTGTGTGTGTGTGTGTGTGTGTGTGTGTGTGTGTGTGTGTGTGTGTATGTGTATGTGTGCGCATGCATGTGTCATACTCTATGACAACACAGAGTGTTGAGTATACTTTCTGTCTTGTGATAATAAACTATTGTAATCATGTTTATCATTGTTGATCCTTTACCAGCTGACTAGATATGGCACGGATATACAACTGGAATGTTCGACGTAAAGAAGCTGCGAAGTCATCGTGACATCTACCTCTGCATTATTACTCATTATCTTGCTACTTGTACTGGAACATAGAGCTGCAGTAGAGATAAACTACGAGTGACTGTTGTCTGCTGGAAATTTCACTGCTTGGATTGCATAGTTTATTGTTGTGAAACCTGTCCATGCCCATTCCATTGTCACTGGATTCAGGCACATGCCATGTAAACGACGCGTTGATGCTCCACCTATTACAAAAATGCAGGGAATTGTATTTGGTGGTCACACACACACACACACATACACACACACACACACACACACACACACACACACACACACACACACAACCTTGTCGTAGCATATCTTGCAGATCATTCGGTGAAACGAGCATTGAATACTCGTGAGTTCCCCGAGGAACAATGCCAAATATATTCTCAGCCGCAAAAATTGCTGTCCAGTATGCTGCAGTAGTCCGATTGACTGTGGTGACTACAACTGAATGCTAGCAAAAATAAGATGAAACAACACAGTATAACTGTACAAATGAAATTACCTAGCAACATGAAATCACTATATAACTGCACATGCACACCATGGCTTCCCAATACCAGGAGACCTCGTAGAGCTTATGAATATTTCCACTGGTCAGGCATGGCCAAGGACCCAAAGTTTAGGAGTCAAATCTACGATGTCCCACTTGACAGGAGCCACTCATAGTATGCACTCACAGATCGCGGGTTCTAATTAATTATAATTAATTGACCAATTAGATTCCGTACTCGGTGCACTCTCATGATGGAATAGTCTCCACGGGTCACTATATTCATGCTAATGATAGCTACATGTGGGTCTGGCTCAGTCTCCGACATCTATTTCTGCCTATGGATTACCAAGTGTCAGGTCATCTGGAGGTTGCCTGAGGAGCCACAACAGATGCCCAGGAGGAGAATTTGGCTAAAGCTGCTGGAGCAGAGAGTTTTCTGACATATTGCTGTATAATCGGCTACACAGAATATGTGCAAGTGTACGTGTAAACTACCTCTTTAAAGGTTAATTTAATCTCAAGTGAGACAATTGACGAGAAACTTGGACTCGTGCATATGCAGCAGTCCCCTCTGCTGGAGTTGGCGTATATTGTAAGAGTGCAAAGTGTACTACAGTACAGCTGGCTAGATCACTTTTGCCCACACAAACTCGTCCCCAACATCAATAATGGTCTTCCTTTCTTACCTTTGATAGTTTGCAACAGTTGATTATGAACGACTGTTGGTTCTCCACTGGAACATGTTCGATGACCTCTGATGCAACGACACAGTCAAATAGGCTGTCTCTGCTCAGCAGTTCCTCAACGGTTGTGCACTCATATTTTACATTGTGTTTGATGTCTTCGTCTAGTTCAGCATGCAAGTTTGCGACTGCTATGCTTGACTCTCCAATATCGATTCCAGTCACTTGTGCACCAAGCCTGGCAAGTGGCTACAAAGAGATAAACACAAATATGTAGAGAAAGTGGTGTGTGTGTGCATGTGTGTGCGTGCGTGTGTCTGTGTGTGTGTGTGTGTGTGTGTGTGTGTGTGTGTGTGTGTGTGTGTGTGTGTGTGTGTGTGTGTGTGTGTGTGTGTGTGTGTGTGTGTGTGTGTGTGTGGTGTGGTGGTGGTGGTGGTGGTGGTGGTGGTGGTGGTGGTGGTGTGTGTGTGTGTGTGTGTGTGTGTGTGTGTGTGTGTGTGTGTGTGTGTGTGTGTGTGTGTGTGTGTGTGTGTGTGTGTGTGTGTATGTGTCTATGTCACTGTTGCCAAAATCTTGTAAACATTAAGTATTAAACTAAACGTAACAAATATTTGTCTAGAGAGTTATATAAAGATCATCAACTATTCTGATTACTAAAATTTAACTTTAAGTTTAAAATTTCAATTATGAATAATAAATAATAAATATTACTAAATAATAAATATTACTAAATAATAAATATTACTAAATAATAAATATTACTAAATAACAAATAGATGTAAACAATATTAATAAATATTTCCTGTAACAGTAGTTCAAAATTAAATTCTAATATAAATATGAAAATAATAAATAGAAATTTGTAATAAATAAAAATTAAATTCTAATATAAATATAAAAATAAAATAAATAGAAATTTGTAGTAAATAAAAATTAAATTATAATAAATAGAAACTTGTAATAAATAAAACTTAAATTGCATAATAAATATAAAAATAATAAATAGAAATTTAATAAATATATGTTAACGCATGGTAGGGAGACGATATCCAGTTTATTGACCGAGGTCTTGAGGGGCTTCCCGAGATAATTAGCCGAGATTATTGAGGAGAAAGCCCCGGAAAGACCGAGGTCAATAAAATGGATATCGTCGACCCTACCATGCATTAACGTATTTGTTGCATGTTTAACATCCTATTGTAATTAGAGTTCATAGATTATTCAAGTTGAATTAGAGTGGTTGTGTATTGCAATGACAGCTAAAGTTTTATGTCAAGCAACCAAATTTTGAAAGCTGTGAAGTGTTGTTGACGTGCACGTCAGCCCCATAAGGCCAAGTGCTCAAAAGTACAGTACAGTATCCACGTGTTTTGCCAGCGTGATGTCCGATCAGAAAGAAGACCGTAATAATGACCAGGACGACGGCAACAGATAAGACGTGTTGGTTTAAAAAAGAATGCCACTAGTATTAGCCAGCTTGACAGCAGATTTGCTGAAAAGACAGTACAGCAAGGGTACAATTTGAAAGAACTGCCTGCAACAGTTGAGTGATGCAAATATTTGAGGCATGGAGAAGTAATCGAAACAAGGATGCTCCACAAGAAGAGCAGGTACCGACAGACAGACTTTCTCTCAACAGAGGATTCACAACTAGATGCAGCCAAACCACAAACGGATTGTCAAAAGTCTGTTACAATTACGTTGAGCATGGATCGATCCAAAAATCATAGTGATGGACTAAGTGATTTACGGCATCCAAAAAGTCACAAGGTAAACTATAGTCAAGCTCCAACGTGACTCTGTAAGGTAATAGCATTTTGTGGTTTCTGGTTTATCAGATACGCTAATGAAGAAGCTGGTGACTGTTGCCACGCAAAAAATTTGGATCTCTATATCTAAGTAAGTTGCCAGCAGGATTTTCCCGAGAAGCCTTCTATTAGAAACCTTTGTTATCTACACCTTCATTTGGTCCTTGGTATTCAAAGCAAGTAATCGGTCATAACACGTTGGCTACAATGATGAAAGTGATGACAGCTGAAGCTGGTCTTCCAGTTTGAACCAACCACGCTCTTCGAGCTACTAGTGCGACAAAGCTGTTTCAAGCGGGAGTTCCTGAATATGTCATTCAAGGTAGAATCAGCCACAAAACCCTGCAAGCACTGAGACAATACCAAGAGCCATCTGAATTGCAGCAAATGCATGGCAGCGTGCAAAGTTTTGGATAATGGCCATGCACACACAGATTACACTGACGCAAAGTCAAGGAGTCGGGAGGGACAGAAGTAGTCCAGGTTGAACAGCCGTCTGAAACGGAAAGAGAGAATCCATTTGTCATTTCTGACTGCGTCTTTACAAACTGTAGTACTGTGAACATTATTATTGGTAAAGAATAAGCTTGTAATCTGAAATAGGTACGCCCATGTATTGATTGCTAGTTGGTTTTTGTTTTTTTTGCTATTTTTTGTTTTTTAAGTTAGTTGTGTTTTATGTCAGTAAGCAGTATACAGATATTGACCGATCAATAAACGTTTATTGAACGGTAAATATACAACATGCGGTTATGTTGCTATGGTAGAAGTGTAATATAACGAGAAAAAGAATCCTAGCAAAGGCGGAATAAACACCCAAACATGCAACAAATAAAAATTAAATTGAATAATAAATATTAATTAATAATAAATATAAACTTGTAATAAATAAACATTAAATTATAATATAAATATAAAAATAATAAATATAAATTTGTAATAAATAAAAATTAAATTGAATAATATAGATATAAAATAATAAATATAAACTCGTAATAAATAAAAATAAAATAAAATAATAAATATAAAAATAATAAATAGAAACTTGCAATAATAAAAAATTAAATAAAATAATAAATATTAATTAATAATAAATGTAAATAATTAATGTTTAATTAATAAATTATTTAGAATAAAAATTCATTCAGACTCACAACGTACTTCACTCAAAATACCTCCTCCACAGCCCACTTCTAGAACGGAATACCCAAGCAGAGGTCGGGATGGTTTGTGTTGCCCTGAGCGACCAATCTCCTGCAGCGACCGCACAATGAATGGAACTCTCAGTCTGTTCATCGTGTGGAGAGGAACGAATGCGCCCTCGTCCGACCACCATTCGTTTGCGATATGATCGTGTGTGCCCACATTGCTGCTTGCAGAGCAAAAGGCAGCAGAAATAGTAGAAATTAAAAAATCTAAAAATAAAATCCAAACAAGTCGTTAAAAGTCATTCACTAACCTTTCAAACCTGGTGTTTTCCGTAACGAATAAAGCCTTCGAATAGGGAATCGAGGCATCTGTCCAGAGCGATCACGTGAGTAGAGGCATCACGTGCGTAAAGATAATTTACGCATGCGCCGAACCTACAGTCTGGTGTACACTCACGATGGCTTTCCAGCAGCAAGGCCAAGCGCCCGGCCCACCTTTCGGTCTCATCTAACCTTCTCAACGTTTGTCGTTACATTTGAAACTGTTGGTTAATATGTGTAGATCCTGCTAGTTTGTGGGCAGCAAGAGCAGCTCATTGGGCTCAACAGAGATACACTGGCACGCCATTACAGCCGTCTCCGCCCTTTCCCTTACTATCTCTTGCGTCAGTTAGTCAACCAAGAGGATCTGGCACCTTCCAGATGCCTCCAGTCAGACCCCTGATGGAAACTCCTCGGGGTGTGTATCCTTCGGGGCAAGTTCCTCCGGCTCCTGCTCGTCCTCCTGTCAGACATTTGTTGTCCAGTGCTCTCTCGACACTAGAGCCTTGGTCTGAGAATAGACCTATGAGAGGATCTGGAGGAATGGAGGAGTACAGGGAAGCAGTTGGTCTGCATGAGCAGTTGCAGGATGGACGTGCAGATTATAATTATGGTGTTGGTCAACAAATGATGTTTGCGGGTCAGCCGAAGAACGTGCCTAATTTGGCTGGTTTATCTCATGCAGGGTCGTTTGAGAGACCTGGTGTTGTGTCTCATCAGTTGAATTTTGAGAGACCTGGCGTTATGTCTCATTCGTTGAATTTTGAGGGACCTGGTGTTGTGTCTCATCTACCGAATTTTGACAGGCCGGATGTTGTAACTCACACGCCGAATTTCAACACACCTGTTGTTGTGACCCATCCGCCAAATTTCGGTGTACGAGGTGAACACACAGATTTGTGGAATGTTGGAGACAGGAGGACCAGCGGGATGAACAATCCCGTGTTTGGATCAGCTCTAGAACATCAGTCTCCCGCATTGGCAACTTCCAAACCAGTGCCTTTGTTTCAGACTGCAAGTGTGACACCATCAGGTGCATGAGCTGTTTGTTCTTAGATGGCATGTTATTACTGTTATGAACTCACTTATGTGCACATTTGAATAGAAAGACTTAGTTAAACTGGAACTTAAATTAATGTAGAAAAACCAGCACTCATACACATACGTGCGTATGCATATACAATCATCAACAAACTACACTACTTTTGACTATTAATGATTGCAGGTGCCGACTTGGCGAAAAAGAGACTTCCAGCTTGGATTCGTGATGGACTCGCTAAGGCAGGGCATGACTTGCAGAAAAAGATGTATGAGGGTTTGGTTAATAAGCATCAGTCTGCTGTTCAAGATGTTCACGATCAAGAAGATCACTCAGTTATTGAAATGGAAGTAGTCAAGGAAGTAAGAGTGGATGACATCGGAGCAAGGCGAATATCAGGATATGAACAGACAGTGTCGAGATCTCCTTCGCCACCAACAGACAAGGTTGGCAAATCGAAAGTGACGTATGTAACGGTGGCATTTCATTCTAGGTATTTTACTTTAATTAATTGCTTTTAACAGTTATGTAAAGTAATAGGTGATGTAATATAGAGTTTACACATTATGTGCAGTCAGACCTCGTTATGACTTATTTTGACCACATTTGTTTGTCTCATGGGTTTCTGTCGGATTAATGCAGCTGTCGGGTTATCGGATGTCGGAATAGCGAGGTCTGACTGTATATCTAACTGTAAGACTAATACATACAATATCTATGCTTATAATATATACAATTACCTTTCTTGTTGAAGTGATAGTTGAGAAGGTTTCTACGCAGTTTGGTTGATGTTGTGTAATGAAATTACATGCATGGTGCTAAATACGTGTGAATGATGAAGTATGTGCATGTAGTCTGATATTGGTCAAGGTTGTTTAGGAAGCGGAAGACCATGATCAGAATGGCTCTGAATCTGACAGTGACTCTGATGCTGACTTTGTGAGTAGTATTTAGGATAACAAGTCTCTGCTTCAAATGTATAGTCTCTGTTTAAGATTGCCAAAGTGCGTGTGCTGTTGACCGAGATTCTATTAGAGATAACAGACAAGGAAGTGAAATCAGTTGCTGAAGAAATTGTAGGTGCAGAGCAGCCAGGAGTGTATTTGGAGAGAGAACGGACAGCAAGAGGAGCTTATGGTAATAGCTTGAGATTTTGGTCTAGTTTGTGCCGATCACATCTATAGTCGAAATTAATTGAATGTAGCACTTTCTGTGATTATGTTTGTATTACTGTATTAGCTGTTGCACTTCTGTTGGTAAGTATTAAGTAACAATGTGCTTGGTGTTTGATTGAGACTAAACTGGGTCAGTTAAACGTTTGGGAATTGAGCATGTATAAAAAGATTGGATAATATTATTGACATGACCTGATGTTTGGAATTAGTTTGAGTACAGATTATTTGAAGTTTCTGACGATTGTTGCGTTATATGTGTGTATACATGTCACTTCACAGGTGGTACAGGTCTTAGTGTTAGTCGGCTGTCGGGTGAGTTGACACTCAACTGCTAACGGAATTCAGTTAATGCTTATCCACCTTGTTTAGCATCACATGAATCTAATTCAGGTGATGAGACAAGTACAGCACATAGGTCATTGTCAACCAGTGCAATGGCTGGTAAGCAGTCTGTTTGGTTTGAGCCAATATATATCTATACATATTATGTGTATTCAAAGATTTGACAAACTATGGAAGTTCCTCAGAAGAAGAGGAGGAGAACGGGAATGAAAAGGAGGCAAGGAAGGGAGTAGCAACTAAGAAGTCACCCCAACAGGGGACTGTTACTTGCAAAGAAAGCAAGGCAATTGGAGATGAAACAGAGAAGCGAAAGCATCATGAAGCAGAGAAATCAAAATCAAAATCTCCTGACGCAATGCAGCATTCAGAAGTGCGTCATCATCATCATCATCGTCATAGCAGCAAGGGGCATAAGTCAAAGTCACCTCCAGCTAAAAAGAGAAGAAGCAAAAGTCGAAGCAGGTCACCGGTAAGGCACAAGAAAAAGCATGTTCGAAGTCCACGTCGAGGGCACAGGAGTCACTCACCGAGTCGAAAACAGTCGAAAGCTGTTTCTCCTCAACATCGACACAGAAGCAAAGGCAAAAGCAAGAGCAAGAGCAAGAGTAGAAGTAGATCTCCTAAAAGAAGTCACAACAGAAAACGAAGCAGAAGGTCATGATGTACACAATTGGTAGGCGTGCTATGAGGTGAGCAATATCTTTCCTATCATTGGAAATGATCATTCAGCTTCGTATACTCATGAGTGTGAACATTGTAGCTAATTAGTAATTGTTTGGGAATTTGTCTACTTTTACATAGATTTACGAGTGTGTCACTGCTGATTGATTGATTGCCTTGTCTTTGTGTTGCAGCTCCCTGGTTGATGTAGATGAAAGAGGCTCTCAAGGTGGCTTGAACATACAAATGTTTGACTTTTACATGCATGCAATTACTGTACATATTAACTTAAGTTTGTAGCCACATCTACGCTCATGTTGCCTGCAAGAAATTGAAATGAGATTCTATAGACTTACGAATAGTCAAACAAAATTCGGAAGAAATTGTTTCAGCTATGAGGCATAAGAAATGGGACTTTGTAAAGAGTTGGCGTGTTAAGGGCGATATGGTAAGAGCTGTTTTGTTCAATGCCCGGCTGAACGTCGCCCTGTACTTCTAACGTGCGTTCCTCTACACGTGTTTACGGGGACTATTTGGTCGCGGGGACTATTTAGTCGCGGGGACTATTTGGTTTCGCATTTATTGCGCCTCGAATCGGCACTCTCCAACTCTTACAGCTGTAGGAGACGTAGTCTCGCGTAGCCAGACCCCCCGCCGCGTTCTCCCCGGCGAAATGGGGTTTGGTGAACAGGCTTTAGATGTGTTCACACTGTGGTTTGCGTTTGAGCTTGTTATTATAATTGAGTTAGTGTTAAACGTTGCACCTGCCCCATGGAAGCTGGTTTGCGCGGCTGAGTAGAAAACGCGGATCCACGTCCAATATATATTTGGGCATGGGTCAAATAGACTAGCTGCAGCGTCTGGTCTTATCTTCTTTCGAGAAAACGATCTACTGAGATGGGAGATCTCTAGCTAGAGTGCATATCTCAGGCTACTTGTGATGGCTAGGGTACAATTCAAATGACTGATTCTCGTGTCAGTAACTATTCTGATTGAAATTTGTCGTTCGATATTTTCTACAGTACAGAACACGTAGCAACACAGATACAAGTAACAAAATTGCTACAGAGCTTCTGAAGACGTGTCTGCTTGCAGATCGAGTTTCTCACGTTCTATAGCTATAGCCTTCTAGCGCCTGTACTGCGCCCTCACCCTGTCGCAGCGGCAAACAGAGAAAGCTGTGAAAGGGAACGTCGTGTGTAGATAGACTTGCTAGATCCAACTATGATGTATTGACTCTAGCTAGGCACACGGTGGGACGTTTCCATGGTTGTAAAGCCTGGTTCACAATATTGACGCCGACGTCGACGTCGACGTCGACAATAGAAATGAATCCTATTCCAGCGTCGACGTCGGCGTCAACATCAAAGGATGCCGCCGACGTGGAGGCGGTTTCTTTGAAGTTTGACGCTCAACTGAGCGTCGGCGTCTTATTGTGAACCAGGCTTAAGACACATAGATAAAACTTGACAGGCGGCGAACTTCTCGTCACTCATCGCCACGCTGAGGATTATGAAGTATCCGGGAACGCTGAAAGGATGGTGAGCTTGTTACGTGTACACCTTTTGGAACACCAGTTTGTGAGTTGGAGTGCTGATAGAAAGAATGATTCTGAAGCAACTAGTAATAGCTACAGCAATAATGTACGGTACTACTAAGCTCTGCTGCTAACTTAGCTTATATCTAGAGGTGCAACTGTAGTCTAGATACTGTTCACCAGACCCATTTCGCCGGGGGAACGCGGCGGAAAGAAGTCTGGCTACGCGAGACTATATGAGACGGACGCAAACGACGTGACGATGGCCGTGATAATTTTCACGCGTCTCGCAGACGTCTGGATGAGCCGAAATCGAGTGCGACCTGCTTCTTCGCTTGTATTTAACTTTATATGAATACCGAAGTCATCACGACATTGTCTAGCGCAATTTCGTGTGTCTGACGTTTCGTTTTGAGGCAAATCTTGGCTCAAAGGGTAGCGGGCGTGTCGAATGCAGGTGGAGTAAGAATCTCTTGTGTGTAAACAAACATCTGTGTGTTGTTGCACTAGCGAGGGCGACTAGAGTTGTAGATATATCACAACGCTTGCAAAGTGGAAAGTCGCTGACAGAGGTCTAGAAGGTTTGTATATTACTCTAAATTCGCTAAAAGTATAACATTCGTCCAGAGCCTCGCAGAACTTAATTTAAGTTAGTTAAACTATTTCATCGCACTTTAAAAAAACTACAGTACTTTACGCAAAACCAAGTTTTGGTTGGACGCGTATGCTCTCAGGAACGCTTCTCCACAATACTGATAACGCCATAAAGTGAGAAACATGAGAAGTGGTACAAAAGTTTAATGGAATATTATCACCGATCTGTACAATTCAAAACAATAACGTAATTATTAAAAATAAGAAGCAATCATGAATACACTATCAAGGCAGACAAAGAACACACAGATAGACAAAGAGACGGAGGAACCGAACAGCCAAAATTGGCGCAGAAGTAATATTGGGCAACAATAGCACGGTACACAAAAACGAGCGAACGACAGACAGACAGACGGACGGACAGACAGACGGACGGACAGACAGACAGATTATTTATTCTTCGATACAAACTATTACATGATCTAGTCGCAAGACGGTAACAATTCTAGAATTTCTGAATCAATTAACATAATAAACTTAATGTTGTAGTCATATAAGAAGTCCTCTACTTTACATTGTTCATAAGTCAATTTAACTTAGACACTTTTCCACTGATCACTCTTGCATTGCATCTCTGTATACACACTCATACCTGCATGCATGCGCATAGCTGCATGCTGATTAGTATAGTTCTTGTCTTCATTTTCTTCCCTGCGTATCCTGATTCTACTGCAGCACATTTTGCTGTGTCACCATTCAAAGAAAAAGAGACGGACGGGCAGACGGACGGACGGACGGACAGACTAAATGGCACAAAATGATAGAAGAATCAGTATGTATACAAGAAACAAGATTTTACTAAGCTCACCTAATCTACAAAGCGTATGGTTCTAAAGTGTGCAACAACGCAAACAAACAACTGTAGTAAAATGTACAGGTTCTACATACTGTACGCATGTTGCACGTTAGCTGCATGATTGATAACAATTGGGGAACGCCAGATTTCTTTAGTAATAACACGTTGAGTTCTGGACGTCACGTTGTCCTGTCTATCACGACGTCTCTCTCGGCCGCTTGTTCATCATCCTCGCGTCTGCTAACGATATAGGCACACGACATTTGGTGACCCTGACGTGATACATGGCCGACGCATACGCAAACGCAGCTGCAACTGCTCTCACCACTACTGCTGCTACAACTCTTGCCGCTGTGAGCGTGAAACTTCCTTTTTTTGGCCTACCGACCCAGAAATATGGTTTGCACAGGTGGAAACACAATTTACCACCCGGAACGTTACAGCTCAACGGACTAAACTCGACTATGTCATCACGTCTTTGAGCCCGGAGTTCGCAATGGAGATGAGAGACCTTCTTCTGAAGCCGCCTACTGAGAATCCTTACGACATTCTCAAGGCCGAACTCATCAAATGTACTACTGCGTCAGAGCAACGGAAACTCCAGCAGCTAATCAGCGGGGAAGAGCTCGGCGATCGCAAACCTACGCAGCTACTCCGCCGCATGCACCAGCTGCTAGGTGACAAGCTCGGATCGTCGGCTGACACTGCCGGCTCCTTCCTTCGTGAGCTCTTTCTCCAACGGCTCCCCGTCAACGTCAGAGTTGTTCTTGCATCTGCAGACACTACAATGGACAAAAACAAACTCGCAGACATGGCAGACAAAATTATGGAGGTAGCCCCGCCCACTGTCTCAGCCCTGTCTAGCACCTGTTCTGATCATGAGTCGGCATCTGAAGTCAAACAACTCCGCGAGGAGGTAACGCGTCTAGCTGACCTGGTCGCCTCTCTCAATGCACGATCCCGTCAACAGAGTCCTTCTAGAGCCGGCCGTTCTCGTAGTCCAGCTCTCTCATACTGTCGTACTTGTGAAGCGCTCTGTTGGTATCATGCCAAATTTGGTAAAGCTGCCAAGAAGTGTAAGGATCCTTGCAGTTGGGGAAACTCCACAGCCAGCCGCTAATGGCGACGGGCGTTACTGGCTCACCTCATAGTCGCCTCTTTTACGTCAGTGACAGTAACTCACACACATCCTTTCTTGTGGATACAGGGTTCAAAGTTAGCGTTATACCTCCCTCTACTGCTGAACGCAGGCGCACAACAGACAAACTCACACTCATGGCAGTGAATAACACTTCCATTCGCACATACGGCAAACGCTCCCTCACTCTTAATCTCGGCCTCAGACGATCTCTACCTTGGATTTTCATCATCGCTGATGTACAGAAGCCAATCATCGCTGCTGAATTTCTTCGACACTTTGGATTGCTGGTCGACATGAAGCTACAGCAGCTGACTGATTCAACAACTCACTTACTTGTGCAAGGCATCAGCTGTTCTGACACCTCTCCCAGCACTTCGGTCTATCAAAAGGACATCAACACTCCCTATCTTGCTCTGCTACGCGAGTTTTCAGTTCTCACACAGATCAGTTCTCCAACCGGTCCTGCTGTCCATAATGTCACCCACCACATCGAAACCACAGAACCTCCCGTCTCTGCTCGCCCTCGACTGTTGGCACAAGAGCGTCTTCGAGTAGCCAAGCACGAATTCGAGCACATGTTACAACTCGGGATCATACGCCCTTCGTCCAGTGCATGGTTCTCTTCCGTACACATAGTACCCAAAAAGACCGCCGGCGACTGGCGATCTTGTGGCGACTACCTGACCCTAAATCGGATCACCTTTCCATACCGTTATCCGGTCCTTCACATCCACGATTTTTTCTCTACACTGCAGGGCGCCACAACATTCTCCAAATTGGATCTTGTCAGGGCTTATCATCAGATTTCCTTTGCTCCCGGCGATGTGCACAAAACTGCGGTCACCACTCCGTTCGGGTTATTCGAGTTTGTGCGAATGCCTTTCGGCCTACAGAATGCAGCACAGACTTTTCAACGCTTTATGGATCAAGTTCTTCGCGGTCTCTCATTTGCGTATACGTACGTCGATGATGTTCTCGTCGCAAGTACCACCGCTGATGAACACCTCCACCACTTACGGATCGTTTTCGAGCGACTCGCCACTCATGGGATCGTCATCAATCCCAGCAAGTGCCTCTTTGGTGTCAGCGAGTTCACTTTTCTTGGCCACCACATCGATCGACACGGTATCCGTGCTTTGCCCGACAAAGTTATGACTGTTCGTAACTTCCCTCAACCACAATCTCCACGTCAATTGCGTCGATTCATTGGCTTAGTGACCTTTCATTACCGCTTTATTCCTCACTGTGCTACGTTGATGCAACCTCTTCATGTCTTTCTCAATTTATCTAGCACAAAGGCTCAGACACTAACCTGGAGTGACGCAGCTTTCACTGTCTTCAACGACACAAAAGAGGCATTGGCCAATGCGACCCTTTTCTCATATTCCACAGCCAATGCCCTGACCTGTCTCATGACTGATGCGTCTGATACTGCAGTGGGAGCGGTTTTACAACAGTATAAGGACGACACGCAGCACCCCATTTCTTTCTTCTCTAGAAAGATGACACCTACTGAGCAACGCTATAGTGCATTCGACCGGGAATTGTTAGCCGTATACCTAGCCATCCAAAACTTTCGGCATTTCCTTGAGGGCCGACAGTTTCATGTGCTCACCGATCACAAACCTCTAATCTACGCTTTAGGCACTCGCCTCGATCGCCACTCGCCTCGATCGCCACTCGCCCCGACAAGCTCTTCAGCTTGATTGTATTTATCAATTAACCTTCAGCGTTCGTCACGTTCACGGACACGACAATGTTGTTGCTGACGCATTTTCCCGCATCGAATCTAATTCCTTGCTCTTAGGTCAACCGCCAGTCGTGGACTTTACTGCTATGGCTCAAGCACAATCTACGGATTTCCAGATTCAAGCACTCCAGTCGTTTCCGTCTTCTTCACTGGTTGTTGAAGCAATTCCCTGCCCGACTCCCCGTGTCCACTCTACTGCGACACGTCTACCGGACTTCAGCGCTCTCTGGTGCCCCGGGAATGGCGACGCACTGTGTTTCATTCTCTGTACGGAATTTCTCATCTTGGCATCCGAGCAACTCAGAAGCTTATTACATCTCGGTTTGTATAGCCTGGCATCAATGCTGATGTTCTCCGATGGACCCGCTTTTGTGTCCAGTGTCAACGTGCCAAAGTTTAGCGCCATTTCCGCTCTCCACCTTCTTCTTTTCCCGTAGGGTTAGAGTTAGAGTTGGGGTTAGGGTTAGGGTTAGGGTTAGGGTTAGGGTTAGGGTTAAAGTTAGGGTTAGGGTTATGGGTTAGGGTTTAGCTCAACAGAACTAAATTTCACGTACCAGAACGTGCAGGACAGTGCCTGGTCCGGTGAACGTGGGGGCTCCATTTCCTGTCTTGTGGGGTGCTCTCTCAGGTGTACGGCTTGTCATTAATTGTCAATAGTGGTCTCTCCAGCGTTGATGCAGCAATTTTTTGCTCCAGTGTAAAAATTGTGTTTGTTGGAGTTGTCAGTGTTTTGGTGTCGAATGATTAGGAGTTGTGTGTATTCTGTGTGTTTGTTTAGTTTGTATAATAGGTAGGGGGGAGGAGGAGGAAGAGTAGGAAAGAGAGAGAGGGGAAGAAAACAGAAGACAGGGGTTAATTTTAATCAGATAGTTATTGTAGTAATAATTAATTACTTGATAAGATTAGATTATGTTGTTAGGTTAATTACGTCGTACGCCACACAATCAAGGTTGGGCCGGGCGATGGGGTAAAGTATCATGGCTCTTAATTAATTTATTAAATGTATAAGTAATTGGTCCCAAAATCGCTAGATCAACTAAATAGTGAGACTATATTATTGGTAGTGGATTCGGGTTTAGTATACCTCCGAAGAAGCAGTTCTGTATTGTCATTTTCAGTCAGAATTTGATATCCTAAAAATTGAGTTAGTAGTTTTTTTGGTAATTCATATATAATTTAGATCATTAAGTATTAAATTTTGTTTGGTGTGGGGGTGGGGACAGCTACTTCAACATTCATCAGCCAAGCAACAGGATAATTTTAGACTTCTAAGAGATGCCTTCTTTAATTTAGTGTATGTTAAGTCATGCACTACTTAAAATTAGATTAGAGTATTTAATTTAATTTAAGTGGGACCGTGTTTGTGCGTGCTATGGTGTGGGGTGGTTAATGTGGTTGTGTAAATACTGACCTCAATGGAGGAAAGGTGGCTGTTGGCTGGTAATGTTGTGTGGCTTGTCATGAGATGGTGTTGTTGAGGTCTCGAGAGTGTGTAGGTAATTGTTGACGAGTTCTTTGTTTGTGTGTGGTGTGTTGATTAAATGGCTGTGTTTCTGTAAATGTTAATCGTGCTTGAATGTTGATCTTGGGTCATGGTAGGGATTGTGTTAAATTGTATTTTTGTAAGTGACTTCGTGAGCTGGTGTGTGTACATTGTGATGACATTGGAGTTGCGTTTAGTTGAGTTTGAGGTATCTCGGTAGTGGATGTCTCCATGTTTGTGATGTCATAAACGGTCAGTTCCGTGGGTAGTTTTCTGTACTTTATATTTGTGTAATTTGTTTTAAGTAGAGAACCAATATTTCATAGGATAGTAAATTTCTTTTTTTTAAAAAGGAAACTCTAATATAATAGTGATGTACAAAATGTCTTTCTAAAGTTTATTGGTTTGTGACTATTTGTATTGGCAATAGTACTGTTTCCATTTGGTTGAAGTCTGTATGTGACGACTCAATGTTCGGTGCTGACGTGCTTGTGTTCGGACGCTGTGAGGTCATCACCTGAGGTAGCATCGGTTGTGGGGCCTCCACCACCGGTGTGTCGCTCCGTCGATTTCCATCGTTATTGTTAGTTGATTGTTGTGCCTTCTTGTTTAGGCCAAATCTACCAATGGTTTTGAGTCGTGTTATCCATTGGTTTTCCAGAGTCAGGCGTCGTTGGTGATTTTCTTCGATTTGGATCGGTGTTATTTTCCAAAGTCCCTTTGAGTTGTGGTTTCGTTCGTTACAATGTAAGTAGATCTTTTTTGTGTCTTGTGATCGCAGTTTGTTGCGGTGGTGTCTCATACGGACTCTGAGTGTGCCTCCTGTTTGTCCAACGTATTGCTTGTGACATCTGGGTACATCACACGTAATGACATAAATTATGTTTGTTGATGCGCATGTCATTCGTCCATTTATTGTTGTGTTGTTGTTTTGGAAATATAGTGGGTATGACTTGCCCGTGGTGGTGCTGCGGATGGCAGAACAAATCGTGATCTGATGGCATATTCCGCATTGTGTGTGGTTGCAAGTTGTCGTGACTGGCGTAATGGCGAGTCTGGGTACTGGGACGTCGCTGTTTTTTACGTCTTTTATTGGTTTGGAAGTTCCCCGTAATCGGGCCCGTGTGATGTGATCACTGATGTTCATTGCTCTTTTGTAGGCAATCATTGGTGGGTGACATCCAAGTATTGATTCGAGTTGGGGGTCGCTGTCGATCATGATTTGCCATTGTCTGTGGATCAGTTGTTTGATGTTTGGGAACCAGGGTGAGAAAGTTGTCGTGAATATTGATCTGGTGTTTTGTGTTTGTTGTTTATCGTGTGTCGTATTCTTAAGGAGGTAACGTCTTTTGCTGAATGGTAGTTTTGAGAGTGGTCTTATGGTTTGTTTCTTGGGGTAACCTCTTGATATGAGGCGTTTTGTGTGGTCGTTAAGGATGTGACGGTACTCGGTTGGGTCTGATGTGGATCTAAGGAACCGGTGTGCCTCACCAAGTGTGACAGCTCTGAATGTGCTTGGTGCGTGGCATGAGGTGTAATGCAGATATTGGAATCTGTTAGTGATTTTAAAATGAGTCTTGCAGTCAAGGATGTTGTTTTGTAAAAACCGATTGCCTTTGTATGTAAGAACGTCGAGGAAGACGGCTTCTGTGTTGCTTTGTGTGTATGTGAATTTGATTGTGGGGTGAAAGCTGTTGAGTCGTTCCATCATGTGTTGAAGGGTTTGAGTAGTGTCCTCCCAGATGACATATATGTCATCGATGAATCTCTTCCAGATCAATGGTCTGGTTGGTTCATCTCGGAGAAACCTTTCTTCGAGATCGGCCATGAAGAGGTTGGCAAATGTTGGGGCAACTTTTGTTCCCATGGCAACACCAAAAAGTTGTCTATATATTTCACCATTGAATTCGAATATGTTGTTAGTTAAAATGTGAGTCAGAAATGTCTCGGTTATCCGAACAAGATTTGGTGAAAAGCCGATGTCATAATATACTTCGTTGTCGGTGGTTCGGATGTAGTCTCGGAGTTTTTCAATGCATACATGTATGCCTTCCTTGTGTGGAATGTTTGTGTAGAGCGATGTAACGTCTATTGTGACTAGTATGGCATCATGTTTCATTCTTGTTGTTTCGATTAGAGATATGAAGTCATTTGAGTCCCGGATGTAACTGTTCTGTGTGAGTGCAATTGGTTTGAGAAGATAGTCTACGAATTGAGAAATGGCTTCAGTCGGTCCTGAGCAACCAGACACGATTGGTCGATATGCAACTGGAGTTTTGTGTATTTTACTGAGAAAATAGAGTTGTTGTGTTCGTACTTTAGATGGTTTAAGTTGGAAAAGGAATTGTAGTGTCTTTCTATCCAGAAGTCCTAGTTTGTGTATGTCAGTAACTGTCTGATTGATTTGTTTTACTATGGATTGTGTTGGGTCTTTGTCTAGATGTCGATAGGTTTGTGAGTCGTGTACTTGTTCCAAGCCTTTCTCAATATAGGTTTGTTTGTCTTCAATTACTATCAAGGATCCCTTGTCAGCTTTTTTCATGATTATGTCATTCCTGCGTGTGAGCCGTGTGAGGGCTGTTCGTTCATGTTGGGATAGATTTTGATGAATACGTTTTACTGGTTTTGCTTCAGTAAGCCACTTTCTTGTTCTGGTTATGTAGGTCTCTAGAGCTTGATTGCCTGTGGTTGGGGGATTCCATTTTGATTTCATTCGAAATGGGTGTGGTCTGCCGGGGATGTGTGCAACATTTTCGTCTTTGTTGTTAGTGTCATGGTGTTGTTCGTGCCATCGACTGGCGTGTGTAAGAATGCGGAGTCGTCTAGTAAAATTGTCGAATTCTTGTAGCAGTCGATGTCTATTCGGTTTTCGCTCGGTTGGAACGAAGGCGAGACCTTTATCGAGTAGGGTCATTTCCGTGTGTGTTAGTACGTGGTTGCTTCTGTTCAGAATGTATTTGTTGGCTCTCGTTGTTGTTGTTTTAGTTGATATTGTTGTCTTCATCGGTGTAGTGGTGGTTAGGGGTAATCGCGTGACGGTATCTGTTGGCCTAGTGTGTCCGTGATCAGGATTTGACTCAGTAACCTTGGTTTCATCAATAGCTGTATTATTGTCTAATCTATTTCTATTTCTGACAGTTCTAGATAACGCACGGGGTCTATTCAACGTTATTACTCTTCTCATCGTGTGCTTCGACCAATGTTTTCTCCTGGGTCTCGTTTGCGTGATCGGTGACTCCTTGGTGATGGAGTGCGTCGCCGTTCGTCCTGGTAGTGATCTCTGTTTCGATCGTAGTTGCTGTGAGCTCTCGAGTATTCTGTGGGAAAAGGTTAGAGAAGTTTGGGTTTCAATAATCGTATTTGATAACCTAGAAAAATTGTGATGTGAAAATTTCTCACTTTGAGGCTCGCCATCAATTGTTCTCTTCTCCGTCGGTCGTTTGGATGGTCCAGAGAGTATGTGTCTTGTTGTATTCAATCGTTTGGCTGAGCTCGTTCTATTACCACCGTGTCTGTCATCCTCCCAGTTGTCCGGTCGGATCCGTTTAAGATTTCTCAGTGTATTTTGTCTTCTTTTTTGTGAGGCCTGTCGTTGGACTTTCAGATCTTCATTGGTTTTTACGACCGAGTCCGTTACTGTTTGCAGTAGATCAGTTGTCTGTTCTGGGTCGACGAGGCTCATGTTGGTTTGTAGTTCTGTGTCGATTTTTTCTAAGTCTTGTTTCAAGGTAGTTGAGGTTTGGTTGTAATGGTCTCGTAGCAATGTTGCGAGTTTCATGTGGTATTCGGTTGTTGCATCGTCTATTTGTGTGGTGATGTCAGTGCGGGTTGCAAGGATGGGGCGTATGTTTGTTGTGTTGGAAGTTAGTAGCCATGTAGGAAGAACTTTGGCCTCAATAGAGTGGTGTAGGTAGGAGTGGTGATGCTCTAGTTTTTCTAGGTTGAAGAGTAGTTCTCGTCGGTTAGAGAGAAGTGTGTGTATGACTGTGTCAACGTTTGATGGTTGTTGCTGGTTATCTGGATTCTGTTTCTGTTGATCCCCATCTTCGGGGAACGCGTTTTGTTTCAGGAGTTGTTGTAAACGTGTGGTGGATGTGGGGAGCGATGCAGGTGGCGGTGGAGGCGCCTTAGGTGGTTCTGTCGGTGGATCCACGCAAAGTCGCGCGAGATCTCTTTCCAGTGGTGTACTGGTACGTTGTTGTGATAGGTCTGCAATGTGTCTGTCAAACTCCTCATCCAAGAGTGCATCATCATCAGGAGTGGCGTGATGTGATGGTGGCTGACTTGTCTCCGTCTGGTTGACTTCAACGGCATTGTTATCAATTTCCATGGAGTGTGTAGGTTGGTCGTCTACAGTGATCTTGCGACCCCTCTTGAGCTGTGGTTGTTTGTTGCGAGTTTTCTCCATGGCTTCTGCCATGGAGTGGATCGTGTGTCTATACGATCCCGGTGTGGATGTAATTTGTTTTGTTTGTTTCTTTGACATCATATATTTCTGTTAGAATGTATAGTTGAGTCGTTATTAAAGAAACATGATATATGAGCAACATCCATGTAATTTCTTTAGAGAGAATACGTTATAGGCTAGCTCAGAGAGCGATATCGAGTCCGATATCGCCGGAGCGCGTGCACATAAACGAACGCGGTACTGACTATTGGCGTACGCGTTTCAGCCTACTAGCCTTCATCAGCGCCAGGCATGTACCGATGAGATTGTCTAACCTTTCGGCACGCAAGAGAGAGTCTTCCAATAATCGATTCTTGAAAGTCGTTATTTAAGACCGTGTCTTCTGAGCTGTGTGTGAACACTGCGGTGGCCAAGAAGATAATGGTCTCAGTGCTTTGGCATATTAGTTTTGGGTGTGTGAGCAAGTGGAGTGTCTAACATTCTTCAACTGATTTGTCTTTTGACAGGTGTAATTCTTATCTTGAGACATCTAGAGGTTCGTGATACGATCCTTGGTAGGTCTGGAGATGTGTTATTTGTCGCGATCGATATCACTGGGAAATCTTTTCAAAGTGTGTGATTTGTTATGGTAGATTTCCAGAAGTATGTGTTTTAGGGTCCTGTGGCTTGTTGCGTTGGTTCCAGAGGTAATGGTTATATCCGGGACTACGTGTACACGTGACGTTAGTCATGTGGTCTCATTTGCAGTCGAGTTGTCTCAAATTCTCCTGTTTAGTCGCTCCGGGGGCGATCGGAAATGGCGCAATGGCCGATAAAGTCCGCTGCCGATGATGTGGATGATGAGGGTAGCGGAGGCGAGTGATGGTGGGCTCCTGACGAGGGATGGTGATTCTTGAAGGGTACGGCGTGTGTGTGTGTCAGTGTGCGCGCGCACGCATGTGTACATACGTGTGCATTTGTGTGCGGTTGTGCTCGCGTGGTGTATTGCTGTGCGTACAGAATGGCTGTGTGTACAGAACGGCCATGTGTACAGCATGACTGTGTGGGTGGGGTCATTCAATCTATCAATTAGTTATTTCAGGACTATTATTTATTCCAAAGTAAGCACACAGCTCGGTGCAGAACCGTTATGAAAATCCATAAATCCTTGACCAAAGGGAGGGAACGGGATTTAGCTCTGTGTCTGTCAGGTTAGTAAAATATGAAAATATTAATTACATTATTAGTTATTTTGGTAAAATGATTTAATTTCCCCTCCCCCCTCTTTTTCCAAGTCATACAATTTTTTCGTTGTCCTGGGATTCCCCCAGCTATATATATATTTTGTATATATATTATTTAGGTAACCAACCAACCCAGCCGATTGTGCAATTAATCACAACGGCCGGGGTTGGGGTTATGCAATTGAATTAAGTAAAAATCAAAAACCAGGGTAAGAGCTGAAAGTTAGCGCCAGAATTAAGAGTTAGTGTACCAATTGTGAGTTAGAGTAAGAACTATAAGTTAATGTAAGGATTATAAGTTAGGGTAAGTATTATTGGTCACAACTATGTGATTAATTTTAAATTAGGGTAAGTATTGAGAATTAGTGTAAGAATTATGATTTAGGGTAAATATTATTGATTTTTATTTTTTTTTTATTTTTGTATTTACATTAATTATATAGTAGGGTAAGTATTAAGGGTTATTGTGTGGGTTGTGAGTTGCGGTGGCGATTGTGTATTGGGGTAGGAATTATACATTAGGGTAAGACTTTTGAGTTAGGGAGGAGAGAGTAGAGGGAGAGAGAGAGAGAAGAGAAGGAAAGAAGGGGGGGTTTTAGGGTTAGAGTTAGGGTTAGGGTTAGGGGTAGGGTTAGAGTTAGGGGTAGGGTTAGAGTTAGGGGTAGGGTTAGGGGTAGGGTTAGGGTTAGGGGTAGGGTTAGGGTTAGAGTCAGAGTTAGGGTTAGGCCGTTAGGGTTTCCCCAGCCGGGCCGACCCCTTCCCCACCAGTGGATTTGCACGCGATACGACCAGAATGCCTTCGAGATGACACAAATCGCGTGAGCGTGGGAGACCTCGATTCCAATCCTTTTAGTGTGGCGCCCGACGGTAGATTCACTATGTCTGCTTCAGTTGAGAATGACGTCACATATTGTGGTTCCCGTGCGTCTGGCTCACGAGGCCATGTCGTGTCGGTACGTATCGATCGGACTGTGGTCGATCCGTACGTTATCTGAGGAACACCGGAGTCTGCGCCGGTATCGCGTCAGACCGTCCCGCTGCCTTTCTCGGTTTCAGATCGTTGCTTCTTTGGTGTAACGGACTCTCTGTGGGTCGTGTCGTATATCGTGTTTTACATTGTGTTGTCGTGTCAATCTTGGTTTTATCTTGGTTTTATGTGTCGGTGTGTGTGTGTTTGTGTGTGTGTGTGTGTGCACACGCCAGTATGTAGGTTTATTAAATCATCTCTATGTTAAATCAACATTCGTAGTTAGTGTCCTAGAGTGTCGGGTTGTTAGAGTAAGCGGGCGCGGCCGACGGCGGGAGGCTTAGGCGAGCTACGTCGATACAGGTCTTGTGGGCTTCCCCCTTATCGCGTGGTCGGGTGTAGTCGTTACCTATCTCCATGGAAAGCATCCTAATGTCGGGTGCTCTGCGGTCAGTGCGGGTTCTCGGCGATTTTATGTTTAGGGTTACGAAGGGTTAGGCTATGTATTCGCCGTTGTGGGAGTGACTGTTTAGGCGATCTTACGGTGAAGGTAGAGAGTGGGGTCGGTGCGGGTTCTCGGCGCTTTTAGGTTTAGGGTTACAAAGGGTTAGGCTATGTATTCGCCGTTGTGGGAGTGACTGTTTAGGCGATCTTACGGTGAAGGTAGAGAGTGGGGTCAGTGCGGGTTCTCGGCGATTTTAGGTTTAGGGTTACGAAGGGTTAGGCTATGTATTCGCCGTTGTGGGAGTGACTGTTTAGGCGATCTTACGGTGAAGGTAGAGAGTGGGGTCGGTGCGGGTTCTCGGCGATTTTAGGTTTAGGGTTACGAAGGGTTGGGCTATGTATTCGCCGTTGTGGGAGTGACTATTTAGGTTTATCGACCGCAAGAGTCGGTGCCCCGTCCGTCTGGCCGCCCACTCGGTCCACCGTCTGACTATCGGGTTGGAGAATTATTTATCGACTGTAAGAGTCGGTGTCCCGTCTGTCCAACTATTCAGTCGGTCTATCGTCTGACTATCGGGTGGGAGAGTTATTTATCGACTGTAAGAGTCGGTGTCCCGTCTGTCCAACTATTCAGTCGGTCTATCCTCAAACTATCGGGTGGGGAGAGTTATTTATCGACAGTAAGGGTCGGTGTCTTGTCTGTCTCACTATTCAGTCGGTCTATCCTCTGACTGTCGGGTTGGAGAGTTATTTATCGACTACCAGAGTCGGTGTCCCGTCTGTCTCGCTATTCATTCGGTCTATCGTCTGACTATCGGGTGGGAGAGTTATTTATCGACTGTGAGAGTCGGTGTCCCGTCTGTAAGAGTCGGTGTACCGTCTGTCTGGCTGTTCATTCGGTCTATCGTCTGACTGTCGGGTGGGAGAGTTATTTATCGACTGTAAGAGTCGGTGTCCCGTCTGTCTGGCTGTTCATTCGGTCTATCGTCTGACTGTCGGGTTGGAGAGTTATTTATCGACTACCAGAGTCGGTGTCCCGTCTGTCTGGCTATTGAGTCCGTCTATCGTCTGACTGTCGGGTGGAAGAATTATTTATCGACTGTAAGAGTCGGTGTCCCGTCTGTCAAACTATTCAGTCGGCCTATCGTCTGGCTGTCGGGTGGGAGAATTATTTATCGACTGTAAGAGTCGGTGTCCCGTCTGTCCAACTATTCAGTCGGTCTATCGTCTGACTATCGGGTGGGAGAATTGTTTATCGACTGTAAGAGTCGGTGTCCCGTCTGTCAAACTATTCAGTCGGTCTATCGTCTGGCTGTCGGGTGGGAGAATTATTTATCGACTGTAAGAGTCGGTGTACCGTCTGTCTGGCTGTTCATTCGGTCTATCGTCTGGCTGTCGGGTGGGAGAGTTATTTATCGACTGTAAGAGTCGGTGTCCCGTCTGTCTGGCTATTCATTCGGTCTATCGTCTGACTATCGGGTGGGAGAGTTATTTATCGACTGTGAGAGTCGGTGTCCCGTCTGTCCAACTATTCAGTCGGTCTATCGTCTGACTATCGGGTGGGAGAGTTATTTATCGACTGTAAGAGTCGGTGTCCCGTCTGTCCAACTATTCAGTCGGTCTATCGTCTGGCTGTCGGGTGGGAGAATTATTTATCGACTGTAAGAGTCGGTGTACCGTCTGTCTGGCTGTCCATTCGGTCTATCGTCTGACTATCGGGTGGGAGAGTTATTTATCGACTGTAAGAGTCGGTGTCCCGTCTGTCTGGCTGTTCATTCGGTCTATCGTCTGACTATCGGGTGGGAGAGTTATTTATCGACTGTGAGAGTCGGTGTCCCGTCTGTCAAACTATTCAGTCGGTGTATCGTCTGACTGTCGGGTTGGAGAATTATTTATCGACTGTAAGAGTCGGTGTCCCGTCTGTCCAACTATTCAGTCGGTCTATCGTCTGGCTGTCGGGTGGGAGAATTATTTATCGACTGTAAGAGTCGGTGTACTGTCTGTTTGGCTATTGAGTCGGTCTATCGTCTGCCTATCGGGTGGGAAAATTATTTATCGACTGTAAGAGTCGGTGTTAGGGTTAGGGTTAGGGTTAGGGTTAGGGTTAGGGTTAGGGTTAGGGTTAGGGTTAGGGTTAGGGTTAGGGTTAGGGTTAGGGTTATGGGTTAGGGTTTAGCTCAACAGAACTAAACCTCACGTACCAAAACGTGCAGGACAGTGCCTGGTCCGGTGAACGTGGGGGCTCCATTTCCTGTCTTGTGGGGTGCTCTCTCAGGTGTACGGCTTGTCATTAATTGTCAATAGTGGTCTCTCCAGCGTTGATGCAGCAATTTCCTGCTCCAGTGTAAAAATTGTGTTTGTTGGAGTTGTCAGTGTTTTGGTGTCGAATGATTAGGAGTTGTGTGTATTCTGTGTGTTTGTTTAGTCTGTATAATAGGTAGGGGGGAGGAGGAGGAAGAGTAGGAAAGAGAGAGGGGAGGAAAACAGAAGACAGGGGTTAATTTTAATCAGATAGTTATTGTAGTAATAATTAATTACTTGATAAGATTAGATTATGTTGTTAGGTTAATTACGTCGTACGCCACACAATCAAGGTTGGGCCGGGCGATGGGGTAAAGTATCATGGCTCTTAATTAATTTATTAAATGTATAAGTAATTGGTCCCAAAATCGCTAGATCAACTAAATAGTGAGACTATATTATTGGTAGTGGATTCGGGGTTTAGTATATCTCCGAAGAAGCAGTTCTGTATTGTCATTTTCAGTCAGAATTTGATATCCTAAAAATTGAGTTAGTAGTTTTTTTGGTAATTCATATATAATTTAGATCATTAAGTATTAAATTTTGTTTGGTGTGGGGGTGGGGACAGCTACTTCAACATTCATCAGCCAAGCAACAGGATAATTTTAGACTTCTAAGAGATGCCTTCTTTAATTTAGTGTATGTTAAGTCATGCACTACTTAAAATTAGATTAGAGTATTTAATTTAATTTAAGTGGGACCGTGTTTGTGCGTGCTATGGTGTGGGGTGGTTAATGTGGTTGTGTAAATACTGACCTCAATGGAGGAAAGGTGGCTGTTGGCTGGTAATGTTGTGTGGCTTGTCATGAGATGGTGTTGTTGAGGTCTCGAGAGTGTGTAGGTAATTGTTGACGAGTTCTTTGTTTGTGTGTGGTGTGTTGATTAAATGGCTGTGTTTCTGTAAATGTTAATCGTGCTTGAATGTTGATCTTGGGTCATGGTAGGGATTGTGTTAAATTGTATTTTTGTAAGTGACTTCGTGAGCTGGTGTGTGTACATTGTGATGACATTGGAGTTGCGTTTAGTTGAGTTTGAGGTATCTCGGTAGTGGATGTCTCCATGTTTGTGATGTCATAAACGGTCAGTTCCGTGGGTAGTTTTCTGTACTTTATATTTGTGTAATTTGTTTTCAGTAGAGAACCAATATTTCATAGGATAGTGAATTTCTTTTTTTAAAAAAGGAAACTCTAATATAATAGTGATGTACAAAATGTCTTTCTAAAGTTTATTGGTTTGTGACTATTTGTATTGGCAATAGTACTGTTCCCATTTGGTTGAAGTCTGTGTGTGACGACTCAATGTTCGGTGCTGACGTGCTTGTGTTCGGACGCTGTGAGGTCATCACCTGAGGTAGCATCGGTTGTGGGGCCTCCACCACCGGTGTGTCGCTCCGTCGATTTCCATCGTTATTGTTAGTTGATTGTTGTGCCTTCTTGTTTAGGCCAAATCTACCAATGGTTTTGAGTCGTGTTATCCATTGGTTTTCCAGAGTCAGGCGTCGTTGGTGATTTTCTTCGATTTGGATCGGTGTTATTTTCCAAAGTCCCTTTGAGTTGTGGTTTCGTTCGTTACAATGTAAGTAGATCTTTTTTGTGTCTTGTGATCGCAGTTTGTTGCGGTGGTGTCTCATACGGACTCTGAGTGTGCCTCCTGTTTGTCCAACGTATTGCTTGTGACATCTGGGTACATCACACGTAATGACATAAATTATGTTTGTTGATGCGCATGTCATTCGTCCATTTATTGTTGTGTTGTTGTTTTGGAAATATAGTGGGTATGACTTGCCCGTGGTGGTGCTGCGGATGGCAGAACAAATCGTGATCTGATGGCATATTCCGCATTGTGTGTGGTTGCAAGTTGTCGTGACTGGCGTAATGGCGAGTCTGGGTACTGGGACGTCGCTGTTTTTTACGTCTTTTATTGGTTTGGAGGTTCCCCGTAATCGGGCCCGTGTGATGTGATCACTGATGTTCTTTGCTCTTTTGTAGGCAATCATTGGTGGGTGACATCCAAGTATTGATTCGAGTTGGGGGTCGCTGTCGATCATGATTTGCCATTGTCTGTGGATCAGTTGTTTGATGTTTGGGAACCAGGGTGAGAAAGTTGTCGTGAATATTGATCTGGTGTTTTGTGTTTGTTGTTTATCGTGTGTCGTATTCTTAAGGAGGTAACGTCTTTTGCTGAATGGTAGTTTTGAGAGTGGTCTTATGGTTTGTTTCTTGGGGTAACCTCTTGATATGAGGCGTTTTGTGTGGTCGTTAAGAATGTGACGGTACTCGGTTGGGTCTGATGTGGATCTAAGGAACCGGTGTGCCTCACCAAGTGTGACAGCTCTGAATGTGCTTGGTGCGTGGCATGAGGTGTAATGCAGATATTGGAATCTGTTAGTGATTTTAAAATGAGTCTTGCAGTCAAGGATGTTGTTTTGTAAAAAACGATTGCCTTTGTATGTAAGAACGTCGAGGAAGACGGCTTCTGTGTTGCTTTGTGTGTATGTGAATTTGATTGTGGGGTGAAAGCTGTTGAGTCGTTCCATCATGTGTTGAAGGGTTTGAGTAGTGTCCTCCCAGATGACATATATGTCATCGATGAATCTCTTCCAGATCAATGGTCTGGTTGGTTCATCTCGGAGAAACCTTTCTTCGAGATCGGCCATGAAGAGGTTGGCAAATGTTGGGGCAACTTTTGTTCCCATGGCAACACCAAAAAGTTGTCTATATATTTCACCATTGAATTCGAATATGTTGTTAGTTAAAATGTGAGTCAGAAATGTCTCGGTTATCCGAACAAGATTTGGTGAAAAGCCGATGTCATAATATACTTCGTTGTCGGTGGTTCGGATGTAGTCTCGGAGTTTTTCAATGCATACATGTATGCCTTCCTTGTGTGGAATGTTTGTGTAGAGCGATGTAACGTCTATTGTGACTAGTATGGCATCATGTTTCATTCTTGTTGTTTCGATTAGAGATATGAAGTCATTTGAGTCCCGGATGTAACTGTTCTGTGTGAGTGCAATTGGTTTGAGAAGATAGTCTACGAATTGAGAAATGGCTTCAGTCGGTCCTGAGCAACCAGACACGATTGGTCGATATGCAACTGGAGTTTTGTGTATTTTACTGAGAAAATAGAGTTGTTGTGTTCGTACTTTAGATGGTTTAAGTTGGAAAAGGAATTGTAGTGTCTTTCTATCCAGAAGTCCTAGTTTGTGTATGTCAGTAACTGTCTGATTGATTTGTTTTACTATGGATTGTGTTGGGTCTTTGTCTAGATGTCGATAGGTTTGTGGGTCGTGTACTTGTTCCAAGCCTTTCTCAATATAGGTTTGTTTGTCTTCAATTACTATCAAGGATCCCTTGTCAGCTTTTTTCATGATTATGTCATTCCTGCGTGTGAGCCGTGTGAGGGCAGTTCGTTCATGTTGGGATAGATTTTGATGAATACGTTTTACTGGTTTTGCTTCAGTAAGCCACTTTCTTGTTCTGGTTATGTAGGTCTCTAGAGCTTGATTGCCTGTGGTTGGGGGATTCCATTTTGATTTCATTCGAAATGGGTGTGGTCTGCCGGGGATGTGTGCAACATTTTCGTCTTCGTTGTTAGTGTCATGGTGTTGTTCGTGCCATCGACTGGCGTGTGTAAGAATGCGGAGTCGTCTAGTAAAATTGTCGAATTCTTGTAGCAGTCGATGTCTGTTCGGTTTTCGCTCGGTTGGAACGAAGGCGAGACCTTTATCGAGTAGGGTCATTTCCGTGTGTGTTAGTACGTGGTTGCTTCTGTTCAGAATGTATTTGTTGGCTCTCGTTGTTGTTGTTTTAGTTGATATTGTTGTCTTCATCGGTGTAGTGGTGGTTAGGGGTGATCGCGTGACGGTATCTGTTGGCCTAGTGTGTCCGTGATCAGGATTTGACTCAGTAACCTTGGTTTCATCAATAGCTGTATTATTGTCTAATCTATTTCTATTTCTGACAGTTCTAGATAATGTACAAGGTCTATCCAACGTTTTAACTCTTCTCATCGTGTGCTTCGACCTCTGTCTTCTTCTAGGTCTCGTTTGTGTGATCGGTAACTCCTCGGTGATGGACTGCGTCGCCGTTTGTCCTGGTAGTAGTCTCTGTTCCGACCGTAGTTGCTGTGAGCTCTCGAATATTCTGTGGGAAAAGGTTAGAGAAGTTTGGGTTTCAATAATTGTATTTGATAACTTAGAAAAATTGTGATGTGAAAATTTCTCACTTCGAGGCTCACCATCAACTGTTCTTTTTTCCGTCGGTCGTTTGGATGGTCCAGAGAGTGTGTGTCTTATTGTATTCAATCGTTTGGCTGAGCTAGTTATATTACCACCGTGTCTATCATCCTCCCAGTTGTCCGGTCGGTTCCGCTTAAGATTTCTCAGTGTGTTTTGCCTTCTTTTTTGTGAGGCTTGTCGTTGTACTTTCAGATCTTCATTGGTTTGTACGACCGATTCCGTTACTGTTTGTAGTAGATCAGTTGTCTGTTCTGGGTCGATAAGGCTCATGTTGGTTTGTAGTTCTGTGTCGATTTTTTCTAAGTCTTCTTTCAAGGTAGTTGAGGTTTGGTTGTAATGTTCTCGTAGCAGTGTTGCGAGTTTCATGTGGTATTCGGTTGTTGCATCGTCTATTTGTGTGGTGATGTCAGTGCGGGTTGCAAGGATGGGGCGTATGTTTGTTGTGTTGGAAGTTTGTAGCCATGTAGGAAGAACTTTGGCCTCAATAGAATGGTGTAGGTAGGAATGGTGATGCTCTAGTTTTTCTAGGTTGAAGAGTAGTTCTCGTCGGTTAAAGAGAAGTGTATGTATGACTGTGTCAACGTTTGATGGTTGTTGCTGGTCATCCAGGTTTTGTTTCTGTTGATCCCCATCTTCGGGGAACGCGTTTTGTTTCAGGAGTTGTTGTAAACGTGTAGTAGATGTGGGGAGCGACACAGGTGGCGGTGGAGGTGCCCCGGGTGGTTCTGTCGGTGGATCCACGCAAAGTCGCGCGAGATCTCTTTCCAGTGGTGTACTGGTACGTTGTTGTGATAGGTCTGCAATGTGTCTGTCGAACTCCTCATCCAAGAGCGCATCATCATCAGGAGTGGCGTGATGTGATGGTGGCTGATTTGTTTCCGTCTGGTTGGTTTCAGCGGCATTGTCTTCAGTTTCCATGGAGTGTATAGCTTGATCGTCTTCAATGATCTTCCGACCCCTTGGGTGTTTGCTGCGAGTTGTTTTCTCCATGGCAGAAGCGATGGAGTGGATCGTGTGTCTATACGATCCCGGTGTGGATGTGATTTGTTTTGTTGTGTGTTTCTTTGACATCATAAATTTCTGTTAGAATGTATAGTTGAGTCGTTATTAAAGAAACATGATATATGAGCAACATCCATGTAATGTCTTTAGAGAGAATATGTTATAGGCTAGCTCAGAGAGCGATATCAAGTCCGATATCGCGGAGCGCGTGCACATAAACGAACGCGGTACTGACTATTGGCGTACGCGTTTCAGCTTACTAGCTTTCATCAGCGCCAGGCATGTACCGATGAGATTGTCTAACCTTTTGGCACGCAAGAGAGTCTTCCAATAATCGGTTCTTGAAAGTCGTTATTTAAGACCGTGTCTTCTGAGTTGTATGTGAACACTTCGGTGGCCAAGAAGATAATGGTCTCAGTGCTTTGGTGTATTAGTATTGGGTGTGTGAGCGAGTAGAGTGTCTAACATTCTTCAACTGATTTTGTCTTTTGACAGGTGTAATTCTTATCTTGAGACATCTAGAGGTTCGTGATAGAATCCTTGGTGGGTCTGGAGATGTGTTGTTTGTCGTGATCGATTTCACTGGGAAATCTTTTCAAAGTGTGTGATTTGTTATGGTTGATTTCCAGAGGTATGTGTTTTAGGGTCCTGTGGCTTTTTGCTTTGGTTCCAGAGGTATTTGGTTATATCCGGGAATAAGTGTACACGTGATGTTAGTCATGTGATCACATTTGCAGTCGAGTTGTCTTAGATCTTCTTGTTCAGCTGTTCTGAGGGCGACTGGCAATGGCGTAATGGTTGACAATGGCTGTCGTTGATGATGTGGGTGATGAGGGCAGTGAAGTCGAGTGGTGGTGGGCTCTTGACGAGGGATGGTGATTCTTGAAGGGTACGGCCTGTGTGTGTCAGTGTGTGCGCGCGCGTATGTGTACATATATGTGTATTTGTGTGCGGTTGTGTTCGCGTGGTGTATTGTTGTGTGTACAGAATGGTTGTGTGTACAGAATGGTTGTGTGTACAGCATGATTGTGTGGGTGGGGTTATTCAATCTATCAGTTAGTTATTTCAGTACTATTATCTATTTCAAAGTAAGTTCACAACTCGGTACAGAGCTGTTGTGAAAACTCACAACTTCTCAATTAAAGGAAGGGATCAGGGTTTAGCTCTGTCTCTGTCAGGCTAATGGGTTATTAAAATATTAATTATATTATTAGTTATATTGGTAAAATAATTTTTTTTATTTCTTTTTGTCTAATTATAGAATTTTCCGTTGTCCTGGGATTACCTTAGCTATATATATTATTATATATATTATTTAAGTAACCAATTAACTCAGCCGGTTATAAAATTAATCACAACGGCCGGGGCTGGGGCCATGCAATTGAATAGGGTAAAAATAAAAAGTTAGGGTAAGGGTTAAAGGTTAGTATTAGAATTAAGAGTTAGTGTAACAATTTTGAGTTAGAGTAAGAACTATAAGTTAATGTAAGGATTATGAGTCAGGGTAAGTACCATTGGTTATATATGTATTTGATTAATTTTAAATTTGGTTAAGTATTGAGAATTAGTGTAAGGATTATGATTTAGGGTAAGTGTTATTAATTTTTTATTTTTGTATTTAAATTAATTATATAGTAGGGTAAGTATTAAGGGTTAGGGTTAGGGTTAGGGTTAGGGTTAGGGTTAGGGTTAGGGTTAGGGTTAGGGTTAGGGTTAGGGTTAGGGTTAGGGTTAGGGTTAGGGTTAGGGTTAGGGTTAGGGTTAGGGTTAGGGTTAGGGTTAGGGTTAGGGTTAGGGTTAGGGTTAGGGTTAGGGTTAGGGTTAGGGTTAGGGTTAGGGTTAGGGTTAGGGTTAGGGTTAGGGTTAGGGTTAGGGTTAGGGTTAGGGTTAAGGGTTAGGGTTCTGGGTTAGGGCGCCCAGCCCTCCAAAACACCTTTTCACGTTCCAGAACCTTCAGGCAATGCCTGGTCCGGTAAACGTGCGGGGCTCCATTCCTATCTTGTGGGGTGCTCCCTTGGGTGTACAGCTTGTCGTTGACTGTCAAACGTTGCTTTTCGGTCGGCACAGTGCTCAACCTAGCTCTCCCATGTTAGGGTTAGGGTTAGGGTTAGGGTTAGGGTTAGGGTTAGGGTTAGGGTTAGGGTTAGGGTTAGGGTTAGGGTTAGGGTTAGGGTTAGGGTTAGGGTTAGGGTTAGGGTTAGGGTTAGGGTTAGGGTTAGGGTTAGGGTTAGGGTTAGGGTTAGGGTTAGGGTTAGGGTTAGGGTTAGGGTTAGGGTTAGGGTTAGGGTTAGGGTTAGGGTTAGGGTTAGGGTTAGGGTTAGGGTTAGGGTTAGGGTTAGGGTTAGGGTTAGGGTTAGGGTTAGGGTTAGGGTTAGGGTTAGGGTTAGGGTTAGGGTTAGGGTTAGGGTTAGGGTTAGGGTTAGGGTTAGGGTTAGGGTTAGGGTTAGGGTTAGGGTTAGGGTTAGGGTTAGGGTTAGGGTTAGGGTTAGGGTTAGGGTTAGGGTTAGGGTTAGGGTTAGGGTTAGGGTTAGGGTTAGGGTTAGGGTTAGGGTTAGGGTTAGGGTTAGGGTTAGGGTTAGGGTTAGGGTTAGGGTTAGGGTTAGGGTTAGGGTTAGGGTTAGGGTTAGGGTTAGGGTTAGGGTTAGGGTTAGGGTTAGGGTTAGGGTTAGGGTTAGGGTTAGGGTTAGGGTTAGGGTTAGGGTTAGGGTTAGGGTTAGGGTTAGGGTTAGGGTTAGGGTTAGGGTTAGGGTTAGGGTTAGGGTTAGGGTTAGGGTTAGGGTTAGGGTTAGGGTTAGGGTTAGGGTTAGGGTTAGGGTTAGGGTTAGGGTTAGGGTTAGGGTTAGGGTTAGGGTTAGGGTTAGGGTTAGGGTTAGGGTTAGGGTTAGGGTTAGGGTTAGGGTTAGGGTTAGGGTTAGGGTTAGGGTTAGGGTTAGGGTTAGGGTTAGGGTTAGGGTTAGGGTTAGGGTTAGGGTTAGGGTTAGGGTTAGGGTTAGGGTTAGGGTTAGGGTTAGGGTTAGGGTTAGGGTTAGGGTTAGGGTTAGGGTTAGGGTTAGGGTTAGGGTTAGGGTTAGGGTTAGGGTTAGGGTTAGGGTTAGGGTTAGGGTTAGGGTTAGGGTTAGGGTTAGGGTTAGGGTTAGGGTTAGGGTTAGGGTTAGGGTTAGGGTTAGGGTTAGGGTTAGGGTTAGGGTTAGGGTTAGGGTTAGGGTTAGGGTTAGGGTTAGGGTTAGGGTTAGGGTTAGGGTTAGGGTTAGGGTTAGGGTTAGGGTTAGGGTTAGGGTTAGGGTTAGGGTTAGGGTTAGGGTTAGGGTTAGGGTTAGGGTTAGGGTTAGGGTTAGGGTTAGGGTTAGGGTTAGGGTTAGGGTTAGGGTTAGGGTTAGGGTTAGGGTTAGGGTTAGGGTTAGGGTTAGGGTTAGGGTTAGGGTTAGGGTTAGGGTTAGGGTTAGGGTTAGGGTTAGGGTTAGGGTTAGGGTTAGGGTTAGGGTTAGGGTTAGGGTTAGGGTTAGGGTTAGGGTTAGGGTTAGGGTTAGGGTTAGGGTTAGGGTTAGGGTTAGGGTTAGGGTTAGGGTTAGGGTTAGGGTTAGGGTTAGGGTTAGGGTTAGGGTTAGGGTTAGGGTTAGGGTTAGGGTTAGGGTTAGGGTTAGGGTTAGGGTTAGGGTTAGGGTTAGGGTTAGGGTTAGGGTTAGGGTTAGGGTTAGGGTTAGGGTTAGGGTTAGGGTTAGGGTTAGGGTTAGGGTTAGGGTTAGGGTTAGGGTTAGGGTTAGGGTTAGGGTTAGGGTTAGGGTTAGGGTTAGGGTTAGGGTTAGGGTTAGGGTTAGGGTTAGGGTTAGGGTTAGGGTTAGGGTTAGGGTTAGGGTTAGGGTTAGGGTTAGGGTTAGGGTTAGGGTTAGGGTTAGGGTTAGGGTTAGGGTTAGGGTTAGGGTTAGGGTTAGGGTTAGGGTTAGGGTTAGGGTTAGGGTTAGGGTTAGGGTTAGGGTTAGGGTTAGGGTTAGGGTTAGGGTTAGGGTTAGGGTTAGGGTTAGGGTTAGGGTTAGGGTTAGGGTTAGGGTTAGGGTTAGGGTTAGGGTTAGGGTTAGGGTTAGGGTTAGGGTTAGGGTTAGGGTTAGGGTTAGGGTTAGGGTTAGGGTTAGGGTTAGGGTTAGGGTTAGGGTTAGGGTTAGGGTTAGGGTTAGGGTTAGGGTTAGGGTTAGGGTTAGGGTTAGGGTTAGGGTTAGGGTTAGGGTTAGGGTTAGGGTTAGGGTTAGGGTTAGGGTTAGGGTTAGGGTTAGGGTTAGGGTTAGGGTTAGGGTTAGGGTTAGGGTTAGGGTTAGGGTTAGGGTTAGGGTTAGGGTTAGGGTTAGGGTTAGGGTTAGGGTTAGGGTTAGGGTTAGGGTTAGGGTTAGGGTTAGGGTTAGGGTTAGGGTTAGGGTTAGGGTTAGGGTTAGGGTTAGGGTTAGGGTTAGGGTTAGGGTTAGGGTTAGGGTTAGGGTTAGGGTTAGGGTTAGGGTTAGGGTTAGGGTTAGGGTTAGGGTTAGGGTTAGGGTTAGGGTTAGGGTTAGGGTTAGGGTTAGGGTTAGGGTTAGGGTTAGGGTTAGGGTTAGGGTTAGGGTTAGGGTTAGGGTTAGGGTTAGGGTTAGGGTTAGGGTTAGGGTTAGGGTTAGGGTTAGGGTTAGGGTTAGGGTTAGGGTTAGGGTTAGGGTTAGGGTTAGGGTTAGGGTTAGGGTTAGGGTTAGGGTTAGGGTTAGGGTTAGGGTTAGGGTTAGGGTTAGGGTTAGGGTTAGGGTTAGGGTTAGGGTTAGGGTTAGGGTTAGGGTTAGGGTTAGGGTTAGGGTTAGGGTTAGGGTTAGGGTTAGGGTTAGGGTTAGGGTTAGGGTTAGGGTTAGGGTTAGGGTTAGGGTTAGGGTTAGGGTTAGGGTTAGGGTTAGGGTTAGGGTTAGGGTTAGGGTTAGGGTTAGGGTTAGGGTTAGGGTTAGGGTTAGGGTTAGGGTTAGGGTTAGGGTTAGGGTTAGGGTTAGGGTTAGGGTTAGGGTTAGGGTTAGGGTTAGGGTTAGGGTTAGGGTTAG
>NC_085094.1:8515969-8518405 GCF_963422355.1 Corticium candelabrum | reverse complement strand
ACCCTAACCCTAACCCTAACCCTAACCCTAACCCTAACCCTAACCCTAACCCTAACCCTAACCCTAACCCTAACCCTAACCCTAACCCTAACCCTAACCCTAACCCTAACCCTAACCCTAACCCTAACCCTAACCCTAACCCTAACCCTAACCCTAACCCTAACCCTAACCCTAACCCTAACCCTAACCCTAACCCTAACCCTAACCCTAACCCTAACCCTAACCCTAACCCTAACCCTAACCCTAACCCTAACCCTAACCCTAACCCTAACCCTAACCCTAACCCTAACCCTAACCCTAACCCTAACCCTAACCCTAACCCTAACCCTAACCCTAACCCTAACCCTAACCCTAACCCTAACCCTAACCCTAACCCTAACCCTAACCCTAACCCTAACCCTAACCCTAACCCTAACCCTAACCCTAACCCTAACCCTAACCCTAACCCTAACCCTAACCCTAACCCTAACCCTAACCCTAACCCTAACCCTAACCCTAACCCTAACCCTAACCCTAACCCTAACCCTAACCCTAACCCTAACCCTAACCCTAACCCTAACCCTAACCCTAACCCTAACCCTAACCCTAACCCTAACCCTAACCCTAACCCTAACCCTAACCCTAACCCTAACCCTAACCCTAACCCTAACCCTAACCCTAACCCTAACCCTAACCCTAACCCTAACCCTAACCCTAACCCTAACCCTAACCCTAACCCTAACCCTAACCCTAACCCTAACCCTAACCCTAACCCTAACCCTAACCCTAACCCTAACCCTAACCCTAACCCTAACCCTAACCCTAACCCTAACCCTAACCCTAACCCTAACCCTAACCCTAACCCTAACCCTAACCCTAACCCTAACCCTAACCCTAACCCTAACCCTAACCCTAACCCTAACCCTAACCCTAACCCTAACCCTAACCCTAACCCTAACCCTAACCCTAACCCTAACCCTAACCCTAACCCTAACCCTAACCCTAACCCTAACCCTAACCCTAACCCTAACCCTAACCCTAACCCTAACCCTAACCCTAACCCTAACCCTAACCCTAACCCTAACCCTAACCCTAACCCTAACCCTAACCCTAACCCTAACCCTAACCCTAACCCTAACCCTAACCCTAACCCTAACCCTAACCCTAACCCTAACCCTAACCCTAACCCTAACCCTAACCCTAACCCTAACCCTAACCCTAACCCTAACCCTAACCCTAACCCTAACCCTAACCCTAACCCTAACCCTAACCCTAACCCTAACCCTAACCCTAACCCTAACCCTAACCCTAACCCTAACCCTAACCCTAACCCTAACCCTAACCCTAACCCTAACCCTAACCCTAACCCTAACCCTAACCCTAACCCTAACCCTAACCCTAACCCTAACCCTAACCCTAACCCTAACCCTAACCCTAACCCTAACCCTAACCCTAACCCTAACCCTAACCCTAACCCTAACCCTAACCCTAACCCTAACCCTAACCCTAACCCTAACCCTAACCCTAACCCTAACCCTAACCCTAACCCTAACCCTAACCCTAACCCTAACCCTAACCCTAACCCTAACCCTAACCCTAACCCTAACCCTAACCCTAACCCTAACCCTAACCCTAACCCTAACCCTAACCCTAACCCTAACCCTAACCCTAACCCTAACCCTAACCCTAACCCTAACCCTAACCCTAACCCTAACCCTAACCCTAACCCTAACCCTAACCCTAACCCTAACCCTAACCCTAACCCTAACCCTAACCCTAACCCTAACCCTAACCCTAACCCTAACCCTAACCCTAACCCTAACCCTAACCCTAACCCTAACCCTAACCCTAACCCTAACCCTAACCCTAACCCTAACCCTAACCCTAACCCTAACCCTAACCCTAACCCTAACCCTAACCCTAACCCTAACCCTAACCCTAACCCTAACCCTAACCCTAACCCTAACCCTAACCCTAACCCTAACCCTAACCCTAACCCTAACCCTAACCCTAACCCTAACCCTAACCCTAACCCTAACCCTAACCCTAACCCTAACCCTAACCCTAACCCTAACCCTAACCCTAACCCTAACCCTAACCCTAACCCTAACCCTAACCCTAACCCTAACCCTAACCCTAACCCTAACCCTAACCCTAACCCTAACCCTAACCCTAACCCTAACCCTAACCCTAACCCTAACCCTAACCCTAACCCTAACCCTAACCCTAACCCTAACCCTAACCCTAACCCTAACCCTAACCCTAACCCTAACCCTAACCCTAACCCTAACCCTAACCCTAACCCTAACCCTAACCCTAACCCTAACCCTAACCCTAACCCTAACCCTAACCCTAACCCTAACCCTAACCCTAACCCTAACCCTAACCCTAACCCTAACCCTAACCCTAACCCTAACCCTAACCCTAACCCTAACCCTAACCCTAACCCTAACCCTA
>NC_085094.1:8435969-8513469 GCF_963422355.1 Corticium candelabrum | reverse complement strand
AGATTAGTACAGTTTACTGTGGAATGTCCTTCATTGGCGCTATAAACTTTTAGCGCGCTTCAGCCATCTGCTTTATCGTAGCGACTCCGGTATCCCCAACCGCCGCACAAATTATAGGTAAGACCGGCTGCTGGCTGCTCCTTCCACCGACCGTAGACAAGATAGAAGAGGACGCTACCGCCCTTAAGAATTTGTCTCAACTCCTGTTGGCAACTCCGTCAAGGGTCGTTCACAGTCTACCTCATGCTGGGTGTTCCAGCCACACCAGTCGATTCGCTCCCCCTCGCTTTAGAGCCTTTATTTAGACCAATCGAAGTTGCTCCGATAAAGCAGATGGTTAGTTAAGCTACGAGCGTAAAAGAAGTATACCACAATAAGTGGTGGACTGCTTCGCGAGAAGCTCACTCTAAATGGATGGAATTGACTTCCGGTCTGTCAGTCGGTATGTTTGTACCTATCTATCTATGTTTGTAACTATCTATGTTTGTTTGTAAGCGTGTGTCACGCTCTGGGAGTTTTCAGCCAATCAGCAATCGTTTTGGGACGCTAAAAATAGGTGACGTAATACTAGCTTGTCAGCGTGAATCACTCTCGGGAATTTGTAGAGCCAATCAGCAGTCTTTTGGCACATCAACAATGGATGACGTAACAATCCCGCGCATTATGACAGAAAAGCCGAGATGTCGTAAAGCTCATTTTTACAGTCAAACTGTCGTCAAACCGAGACGCGCAGAGTAAAAATCAGGTAATAGTTGTTCGCGTTTGTTACTTTTTACAAAAGAATCGCAAAACAAACGAATTTATTGTTCTACAAGAAGCCAAGCGAAGGTCCTATGGGACCATGCATCTAGATAGGCACCGTTGTATAGGCACCACCAACATGTCATCCGCGATCTTCGAGAGAGCGATATATTCTAAGTAGGACTGATGATAAACGATCGACGTCGTCTTGCAAGAATGATTCATAGGAAACGTTGACGCTGCTTAATTAATATCTTCTGGATCCGGTCGCTGGATGTACATAATGTCGCTTCACAGTATATTCTATGCAGCTAAAAGACGTACACCAATCTCTAGCTACAACGAAATAGCGGAAAGAAAGATGGCGACGATTCAATAAAGAAGTATGATAATTTGATAGTCCATCTAGACAGTTAATTAATTTATTAACTTCCAGTGATACAAGAGCGCTATACATGCAGAATTGAGACATAACGTAGATAACAAGCCCGCGCCGTGCAAGAGTTGCGTAGCTGTGTGAATTCGAAGTAGTGTGGGACATTGATGGTACAGTAGTCCCTCGCTTGAACGACCACACCTTTGTACGCTAAAAAATGGTCGTTCAAACGAGGTGGTCGCTCATGAGAAATAGGCGTGGTGAAAACCCCGTACATGCATGTATTCTCTTTATTAAGACAAAGTCCGCAGACAATATCGTTACAAGAAAAATGAAGTAATCTTAGTCTGCTTAGCTTTAAGTCGCTTTGCAACGAGAATTCTGTCAACAACTGATTGACTTTTGCATACTAGATCTAGCAAATAAGCGTTTCTCTGAGCAACCGAAAAATCGCGCAAATGACGAAGCGCCAAAGCTGCAGATTCCTCACTAATGACATTCCTATTTGCTGTACCATTGTCGTCGCTTGCTTGCTCATCTTCATCCTCGTCTTCTAGATCGCCGTCTTCTTCGTCCTGCTCTTCCTCTCTGAGATCCGCGATAAGGTTCACTTCCCAACCATCTTCAATCGTTTCGCATGTAGGAAGCTCGTTGTCGCATTCTGCGTATTCGTCCCATCCGATGTCAATTCCAGGAAGGAGAGACACCAATTCTTCATCAGTGGATTCAGTTTCGTCATTTTCGCCACGATTGTGACGAACAATCGCGTGCAAGAGGCTAACGCACGTTACTTAAGGTCGCAAAATACCAATTCTAGCCAATTTGATATAGATTGCAGGCATTACGGTGACCGTGTACTCGATACAGCACGCCTAGTGGATATCAACGACCACCAGGAAAGCACTGGACGTCATCGTCAACGGGCCGTTCGCCAGACTACAGAAACTCCCCAACGATTGAAATGAGTCATAGTCTCATGGATAAAGCTAGAGAAACATGAGAAAGAAAGACAGACAAGTTTCACAATTTACTGTCGTCACTGGGGTTTGAACCCCCAAACCATGGGGTGGTAGCCATTGTCGCTAACCACTAAGCCACGGCGGTGCATATACATTATTTATTATTATAATTTCTCATTATTATTGTCATTATTAATTATTTTTATTATTATTTTTACCTGGGATAATAATAATAATTATTATTATTGCTGTTGTTGTTAAGATAGTCTACAACTCATTACAAAACATTTATTTAGAATAAATTAAAACTTATTTCAACAGCCTCTAGGAAATGACTCTTTCTGATAAATTTGGATTTTTGAAGAATTAAAATGGACTTTCTTCTGGTCGCACAAATGATGAACACATGAGTACAATGATAACATGAAAGCCACAACAGTCATTAGATACTTGGCGACAAAAAATCAGATGATGAGGGCTCTTCTTCCTCAAATTCTCTTGGCACATCTGCATCCATTTGCACACATATGCAAAAAATTTCCCACTTCCTTCTCAACTATCTACTACACTTTGGAAACAAGCAAGACTGCATATCAAGCTGAGATGACGTCATGATCCACTCTTTGAATTCTTCATTCCAGTAGTCTGGATGACGAAATCTGTTTTCACAAACACTACATGACACACAATTCCTCCTTGGGTGAACATCCTCTCCTCTCTTCCACCTGCTCATTTTAGTGTTGAAAAAAAGGAAAACCTAGGACTATTCTTGCAATACCAATTTTATTGTCAAAGTTAGAAAACGGCAATAAGAGTAGGCATAGTTGTCACCTACCTCTGGCTGTTGCAGTAAATAAAATCCAAGAACTATTGGTAAATACAAGTACACAACTAGAAACGCGACCCAGATCAAGAAAGTCGCTGAACAGACACAAGATAATCAGCTCTAATTGATTGCAAATCGAGAAGCCCGCCAACTACTGCTCAGGCGCAGAAATGTGGTCTCTACACACTTCTCCGTGCGTGACCACTGTCGCTAGTGTAAGGAGTGTTCTTAGTGTAATTAGATTATAGTCGTTATATACACTAGACAGTAGTTGTAATATATTATTATCGTGATTCTTGCTTACTTGCTTGCAACACGACGTTACATGGTGTCAGGAGTGAACGATAATGGAGGAAGAAGCAAATCAGCCAGCAGTAGTTGATCAGAATCAAGCTGACGCAGCAGCAGCACCAGCACTAGCAGCAGAAAACGAAGCCGCGGTTCCTCTTGTCATGCAAGGGCGAATACTCTTACCTAAGCAGCTACCGATAACAGGGAATCTCGCTCAACATTGGCGTGACTGGAAGCAAATCTGGACCAGTTACGAAATTCTCTCCAATCTACAGGTGCGCGACAACAAATACCGTATAGCGACCTTTATCACCTGTATAGGTGCTGATGCGCTACGAATATATAATTCGTTACCATTTGCTAACGACGAGCACAAGTCTGACATGGACAAAGTTTTGGCTGCTATGGAGAAATATTGTCTGGGAGAGACAAATGTAATCTATGAGCGATTTGTCTTCAATCAAAGAGCTCAGCAAGAACGAGAAACATTTGATCAGTTTCTTACGGCATTGAAAGAGCTAGCGAAGACGTGCAACTTCGCAGCTATGCACGACGAGCTGGTACGAGACAGAATTGTGGTTGGAGTCAAGGACTACAGCTTGCGGAAACTCCTCCTACAGAAGAAGAACCTCACTCTCCAGGAATGCGCAGACATGTGTAGAGCGAGTGAATCGACAAATGAGCAAATGAAAGTCATGACTGCCAAAGACACAGTGCATGCCCTACAAGCACAGGCGCAACGCAAGAAGAAGGCAGCAGAAAGTGGGAAACAGGAACGTGCCAAAGCGAGTGGCGAACCACAAGAATGCAAATATTGTGGCAAGTCTCACCACAAAAGAGCAAGGTACTGCAAAGCATACGGCAAGCAATGCCAAGCATGCGGCAAAATGAACCATTACACACGCATGTGTAAATCTAAACCACTTGACAAGACAAACAGTGCAAGGAAGATGTCAAGGTTGCACACTATGAAGCATGAATGCGATTATGATAGTGAGAACGAGACCTACAGCAGCGACGCCTTTCATGAGTATGCTTTGACATTGACGCTTACGGGAAACGAGCAGACGGTGAATACTCTCACTAACCAGCATCCAAATAGAATATACGCGACTATGGAAGTGGATGGACGCAGAACAAAATTTCAGCTAGATACAGGCGCGACATGCAATGTATTGAGGAAATCTGACCTCGGAACAGCTGTCAATCTGAAAGAGACAAATCAAATCTTATCATTGTATGATGGCACCAAGATTAAACTTCTTGGGAAGTGTCAAATGACAGTGAGAAACCCAAAGAATGGTAAACGGTATATCACTCAATTTGTAGTAGTTGACAAGGCGCCCACAGCAATACTAGGGGCAACTACGGTGCAGCAGATGCAACTGCTAAAGCTACAAAGAGAGAACATTCAATTGGTGACTATCAAGCAGGAAAAGAGACCACAGACAGCAACACACAAGACAATTGGATTGTCAAAACAGGATATTATAGATAAATATCCAGAAGTGTTTCAAGGTGAAATGGGACGCTTAGAAGGAAAGCTGACGCTAGACATTGATTCGACTGTACAACCAGTGAGACTTCCGGTAAGAAGAATACCACTAGCTGTAAAGGCTGAACTGAAAAAAGAATTGGACAGATTAGAGAAACTGGATGTCATTCAAAGAGAAGACAAGCCAACCGACTGGATACCTAGTGTGGTGGTGGTGCGCAAACAAAATGGGAAGTTGAGGATTTGCATCGATCCGAAACCCCTCAACAACGCACTCAAGAGAAGTCACTACCTCCTACCAACATTGGAAGACTTATTACCAGAGCTGACTGAAGCAAAAGTTTTTAGTGTCTTGGATGTTCGCAATGGATTCTGGCACATCGAATTGGACAAAGAATCAAGTCTATTGACAACGTTTGCTACACCCTTTGGGCGGTACCGATGGAAACGAATGCCCTTCGGCATTTCTGCAGCTCCTGAGATATTCCAAAGAAGACTAGACGCTGCTATACAAAACCTGCCAGAAGTTTTTACTATCGCAGATGACATATTAGTAGTCGGAATGGGAGCTACCGATCAAGACGCAAGGATGGATCATGATTCCAAGATTATCCAATTGCTGAACAGATGCAAAGAAAAAGGATTAAAGCTGAACCAAGACAAATGCAAAATAGCAATGCCTCAAGTTGCATACATGGGACACATTTTGACCAATAATGGACTTAAGCCAGACCCTACAAAAGTGACAGCAATACAGAATATGCAGAAGCCACAGGACAGAGCAGGAGTTCGAAGACTCATGGGTATGATAAACTATCTGTCAAAATTTTTGGGCAATTTGTCAGATTTATGTGAGCCTATCAGACAGCTCACTCGCCAGGAAGTGGAGTTTTGCTGGACAAGCATTCATGATGCAGTATTTGAAAAGATTAAAACAACAGTCACGACAACTCCAGTCCTCAAGTATTTTGATCCAGCAGAAGAAATTACTGTGCAGTGCGACGCATCACAGACAGGCCTGGGTGCGGCACTAATGCAAAATGGACAACCCATTGCATACTCAAGCAGAGCCCTCACAGAAACTGAAAAGAACTATGCACAGATTGAAAAGGAGTTACTTTCTATTGTTTTCGGAATCGAGAAATTCCATTGCTACACATATGGAAGGAAAGTAAATGTGGAAACAGGCCAAAAGCCACTGGAGACGATATATCGCAAGCCTCTCCAGTCTACACCGAAAAGGCTACAAAGAATGCTATTGCGTCTACAGAAATACGAGATCAATGTTGTCTATAAGCGAGGCAAGCAGATGTACCTAGCAGACACATTGTCAAGAGCATACATGGATGGAACATCAGCAAGCAATGGCGACATTTCAGAAACAATACATATACAGACGGAGCTAGAAAAGGAATTGGAATCTATTGACATGGTGCAGCACACACCAATACCAGTAACAGAGCAACGGTTGCAGGAAATTAAACAGGCAACAGCACAGGATCCTGACATGCAACAATTGATTGACATTATCGTGCAAGGATGGCCAGAAGCAAAACATGAAATAACAAGTCATAGAGTACGACAATACTACAATGTCCGAGAGGACTTAGTTGTGCAAGATGGAGTGATTTTTCGTGGACAGAGAATTGTAATACCGCAATCCTATCAAAGGAGAGTGTTGGAAAGGATACACAGCTCTCATATCGGAATAAATGACTGCATTCGAAGGGCACGAGAATGCGTCTATTGGCCGGGTATGAACAGTGCAGTAAGGGAGTATGTGGAGAAATGTTCGATATGCCATTCATTTGAAAGATCTCAACAAAAGGAAACACTCCAAAACCAAGATGTGCCAACCCGACCATGGGCCAAGGTGGGAGCAGATCTCTTTACCTTTCAAGATCGAGAATACCTTGTCACTGTGGATTACTATAGTAACTTCTTTGAGGTTGATCGATTGGAATCAACAACATCAGAGGAGGTAATCTATCAATTGAAGAGACATTTTGCTAGACATGGGATACCCGATTTACTAGTAACGGACAATGGTCCACAATTTTCATCAGCTATGTTTCAGAAATTCACTAGAACTTGGGACTTTTCTCATAGAACAAGCAGTCCAGGATATCCCAAATCGAATGGAAAGGTGGAAAACGCTGTCAAGACTTGCAAACAACTAATGAAGAAGGCAAGAAAAGCACAAACTGACCTTTGGTTAGCAGTACTAGACTATCGCAACACACCAACGCAAGGTATGTCTACAAGTCCAGCTCAACGATTAATGAATAGAAGAACAAAGACTTTGCTACCGACAGCAAGAGCCCTGCTGAAGCCTAAGGTTACAGAAGAATATAAGGCAATAAAACAAGCAAAGGAAAGACAAAAGAGCTATTACGACCGAACAGCAAAAGATCTACCTGTACTGAAAGAAAGCCAAAGAGTCAGAATCCAGCCTTTTACTAAGTCAAAGACATGTCAAGAAGCCACTGTAACAAAGCAATTGTCAGACAGGTCATATGAAGTACAGACACCGGATGGAACAACGTACAGAAGAAACCGAGTACATTTGAAAGCAACTAAAGAAACAGAAGTGAAGCCTATAGCACCTGAGAGGAATTCCAAAGATAAAACAACAAATACAACAGACAAAAGGAAACCAAGGACAGCACCAACAAAAACAGCAGCTGCAGAAGACAAACAGAAAACACAACAAACCAAGAGCGGCAGAACTATCAAAAGGCCTAGTTATTTAAAAGACTACACCACATAACTGTTTTGTTTTGTTTACACATAGATGGGTTTTCTTATAATTGGAAACTATAAAGAAAGAGGGATGTAAGGAGTGTTCTTAGTGTAATTAGATTATAGTCGTTATATACACTAGACAGTAGTTGTAATATATTATTATCGTGATTCTTGCTTACTTGCTTGCAACACGACGTTACAGCTAGGTGGGGCGCTTTGCTACACCTGAATTGGTGAAAAACGCCAGTGCACACAACATCATAAAATCACCAGTAACGTTAATTCGTGTCTTCTACTTGTTACATGCGATTTCAAACAGAAATAGCCCAAGAGACAAAAGTGCACAGACAAAGAAGTCACCTACCCCCCCCGGAGGTGTTCGCTCTCCTTCCCATCTGAAACGCAGCTGATTTCAGTCAAACTCGTAGAAATGATAGATATTTAACAATATCCATAGTTTCAGCATACGTTGCTGGTTGTAACGGTCCTGGTTTTTGTTAAAACGATCAGGCGTCTCCTCTGCAGCAAACGCATAATCCCCGGATAATAAATTTTGACCTCGCCTACGCAAATAACGCACTTGCCAGGTCGACTGTGTAGAAACATGTGCAGTGACTGTGTGTTGAACTTGAGGGTGTTGGCTGACTTAGCTAGATTAAATTACAGAGCAGCCAGGTGTTGGATATCAGACTTGGGTGGCAAATGGTTGCCAGGAAACGTGCGTGTTACACGAAATGCTCTTGCAGAGATCTACACAAATTGCTCGTAAACAGCCACGAAACTCAGCAAGATACTACATCTCCATAAAAGTATCAAATCTAGCGAGCCATTTTCACGTCTCAGACCGTTCCCTTTGAACAATCACTGCGTGAGTGTCGTCAGAAAGAAAACATTGCGGGGAGGAGGCGTGAGAAATGTGTGGGCGAGACCGTATTGGCACCCTACAACAGCTAGAGCAGTTCTTTTCAGACTAGCAACGTAAATACAAACAGCCACAGTATCACGGCAGTAGCTCGTCACTGCAAAAAACCGACCTTGCAAAAAACCGACCTTGCAAAAACCCGACCTTGCAAAAACCCGGCCTTGCAAAAAACCGACCTTGCAAAAGCCCGACCTTGCAAAAACCCGACCTTGCAAAAAACCGACCTTGCAAAAAACCGACCTTGCAAGAAACCGACCTTGCAAGAAACCGACCTTGCAAGAAACCGACCTTGCAAGAAACCGACCTTGCAAGAAACCGACCTTACATGACCCTTCTCGGCCACGGCACTTAGTGACTCACGGGAGACTGAAAGTGTTATACGGGAACCGGACACTGCCAGGCTCACGTGAGTCTGGAGACTCAGCTAAGCGCTACGTGGGTCCAGCGATGTCGTGTTATACGGGAACCGAGCACGACGGTGCGAGAGGGTCTGGTACGAGGCTAACTAACAGGCCATCGGATCATCTAGAGAATGCGCACCATCCCTCTAAACTCGCCAAATAGGTAATGCAAAGCGTGTTCAGCCACTTGTGAACTCTATTTACTTAATATAAAATACCCGTATACTCTCATTATCAGTTACTATTAGGGTTTATCTCACCATTAAGCTCTAAAGAAAATACATGCAGCCAAACTCCATCCATTGCTCTCATTAAAAGTGCCTAGCTTAACATTGAAGTTGCTTCATATTTAAGAGATTCTATATGGACTAGCCGTACGTATAAAGAATCGTACACTGATCTAATCGCAGCTATGTTGCATTGTCGTAAGAAATTAACTTGATGCACACAAAGTCAAACTACAAATCTTATCATGGACGCCATCCTTTCATCCTCTGGGTAGAGAACATTTTCCTTACCTTGGTCATCATCGGGTGAGCTAGATAAACGATGCGAATTAAACTCTCATAGATGAAACCACAAAAGCATAGGATGCCTTTCGATTTGTTTCTTGTATGTCCAAGAGACCTTCTACTGGTGCCCACGTGTAACACACTGTGATCACATCTCCTCGTCTTTAGGGAAGACGCCTTCGCCAGCTTGACTTGCTTATCTAAACAAAAAAGCAAACAGCAGTCACAGCGATTACTTTTTCTCCTCAATTCGTTGGTTTGCAACACATCGAACTGTATACAAAGGCTCTAGAGAATACCTAGATCGACATTTTCCTCATACTACCAAGCCATCAGTCAGGGTGCGTAGATGTGGGTGTGGAGTACCTGGGTGGATACGCGTGCGTGCGTGTGCGTAAGAAATTCTCTCTAGCCTTCACATTTAGTACAGGCAGCGATTCGTGTTGGGGCAACATCAGAAGGTGGAGTTTTGGAACTCCGTCATGAAGACATGGCAAAGCCTAGTGGAAGGTTGTTCTAGGATAAGTGTAAACCAACAGAGAGAGATTCTCTCAGATATTTCCACAGACTCTGAGGATAATCCGGAAGAGTTACCTGATCCCGTTGAATCAGATTCTAACTCAAGTACTAAAGCTCTGCAAGTACATAGAAGATCTCAACGTCAAAGATCTCGCCCACAATACTTGAATGATTATATTGTATACTCGAACTTTAGCCCTTCGTCTGAGGAGAGTGATGTAATGTAGTAATATAATAGTTCTACGTCTTAGTGCACGTTAGCATATCAGTGGTTATATAACACATCGCTCACTTAAAATACATCAGTCTTTTCACCTGCAATCGCCGTGTGTACCACACTTACTGTGACTACTCTAGATAAGAACGAGGTATATTTATACATTCTCGCAGCTATTTAGGATGTTCTAGATTCTATTGTTTTGTGGCCTTCTTCGATCGCTTTTCTAGCAATACAACTCCTTGGTACGTACTTGTGTAGTTTAAGATAGCCAACCCCTCCCCCTTTTCCACTTCCAAACAGTTTTGCCTGACCGACTCCTCCTTCCATGTCAATATTGTGTGAAAGAGCCAGACGGAGAGAGAAGCGGGCACACAGACATTGACATTCGGATATATGTATTATCTTAGTTATTAATTAGTTAAGTTAAAGGTTTATGGTCAGAGTCACGCAGTGCTATGTAAGTTGTAGGCAGCGATCGAGAATCCAATCCTCCCTTACCTCGATCGTCATAGAAACTGCAGAGGACACGAATTGCTGTGTAAAGTAAAAGTCACATAATATGTGAGCGTGACAGCAATACATGTACAGTACAGCTACTGTAGAAACAGAACCGGAAACGATTGCTACGCTCTCAGACTAAAAGTTCCCGTCGCAACTCCCCGGATAAAATTACGTCTCACAACAGGCACGCCCACCATTGGTCAGAATGCGGAGATTTGATGCCAAATGCAGGTTTACAGGCGGGAGAAGGGTCCCAAATGCGGGAGTCCCCGGCTCAAGTTATTGACACTCTGTAGCTACGCTATAACCACGCTATAACTAACATGGCGCCCATAAAACATTCTAATCCGGGATAGTTAGTACCAGCTGTGCTTTGTCAATGGCCACGTTTGACTCGTCTTTATTTAGGGTGTTTGAAGAGACAGAGTTGCAAGAAAGGAAAAGAGCTAAAGTAGATGTTGGAGATAATGACAACGAGACAATCGAAAGTGAATATGATGGAGCCCCTATAGAGGAGCTTGAAGTTGCGGATGATGACGGAGAGTTGAAGTTGCAGGACAACGAGTTAGTCAGACGTTGGTATTCTAAGCATGACTAGCTTACTGTCTATTTAACTGCGCAGATGTCGTAGTTCTGCGGAGTGCGAAATGAGGAATGCGAGTGCAAAACCAAGAGTTTTTTCAGTGGAGACAATAGAAGTCTGTACACACGAGGTGTGGCTCTATGTTTTTCTCTGTTCAGTTACTGTTAGTACTGTACATGTTAGAGGGAAAGTTGATTCGCCATATGGCGGAAGACTTCCCCTGTATAAATATGTAAGTTCACTTCAGGTCAGTTCATTAATTTGTCTATATAACTGCACAGCTTGTGCTACAGGAAATATATTATTATTATTAGTATTATTATTATTTATGTAAAATAATGAAGAAGCACTACTCAATGGGCATCTATTGTTGCTATTCCCAGGGGAGCGGCAGCTAAACGTGTGATAATTACTGAGGCAAAGCCCAGGTAATTATCAAGGCAATTAGCTGCTACTCACCCAAGGTGGAGTAAGAACCATATCCAAGATTCGCCCATATGATAAGTGATTTGTATAATGCAAGGCCATTGGTTGGTTTGAATTACCGTTTATTTTGAGCTGTGAGTATGTAAATCTTACTTCTTACTTGTTTGTCAGTAACCATTCTGTAACTAATTAGGCGGAGTCTAAGTGCATTGGTCAATTAGTAGCTCATTAAATGGTACCTGTGAAATGCAGACTGGCAGATTCCAAGGGCAACTTAGTAGACAATAATGAGTATTGACTGCACCAGTGCATGCACGTCACTGTCATGTCGTCAATTGATGCATCTTTAGCACTTAGCCTTTTAGTAAAGTAGACATGTCATGATGTGGAAGTTCCGTGCAGCCGACATCTACATTAGTCTCAGCCTCCCAGACCCGTTTAGCGCCCATTCAAAATCGTCTTTACGCGGGTTTGGAAGGCCAAGGCTATGTACCAGGTAATACATACTAGAAGCTTCTAATTAGCTGTAGGAGGCAAGTGAACTATTGGGTCCACGTGCACTGACATGCATAAAGTGGACCATAATCGTACATAGCTCTTCAAGAACGCTACATTTACACGATTGATATCAAACGTAAAACTCATTTTGCAAGAGTCTGTAGATGCAATTAATTAATTAGTAAAGGCGCGTGTCATGGTACTGGCAAGCTCCAAGCTCGAACCGTCACGCAGGGATCTAGCCAGGACCGTCTTTACCGTCATTTCGACAGTTGGGGAGTTCCAAACGTCATTGCATGCCCAAATGAGGAGTAATGCTGTGGACTGTTTTTTGCTGCCTTAGCACACTATAGAAACTGTAACAGGTGGCAATGTGAAGACACTGTTCATGCGTTGTACAATACAGTTGCACTAAATACATGAAAAAATACCTGAAGACTTCTGTTTGTATTGAACCATATCTACACTAAATATCACTTGTGAATATCTAATTTGTAAGCTAGCTTGCTTACTTAATCCTAATTAATTAGACAACAGTTGAACACCATGCCGAAAACTTCACAACCTAGTGAAAAAAGTGAATTCATTGGGCTTTAGTCGTATGTTTCACAACAGCCAGTGATTTTCTTACAATACATTTGATGCGTCCTGGGACACATTTAAGGAGGTTGAGACGGAGATTTCAGAAGTGAGACGCATCCTATAATAGAAAGTATTTGCTTAATTATTCGGACAGCACCTAGTCGTAATTGTTGTAAGTACATTACATGATGAATATAATCACAAACTGTTATTATTAGTACAGACCTTTGTTTGAATTTTGGTTACTGAAACCTGTCTACAAGTTAACTGTTTGGTTGATATACATACATTACAGTTACATTCACCGTAGAAAATGTTTACTACTTAGTACCACATCACCAACTTTGGCCATGCCTCTTTAGGGGTGGGGTAGAATGTGCGCAATAGATTAGGACGCATGTTTGAAGGGGTTAGGAAAATCACTGGACAGCTGATTGTGAGCGTGATTTTAGCAAATAACAGCTAATAGAGACAGACATTCCTGGATCTAAACAGTTAGGAAAGATTATGCTTTAATATGGTTATAGAAGTTTTATACGTATTGTGTATTGTAATTGTTATATCTATCTATTGTGTCACCCAGCAGATTGTGTCACGCCAAGCTTCCAAACAGCACATGGTGATTCTCCACGGTGAGTGATTCACCAAGTTCACGCTCTCCAAATTCTCAAGACGACTTCAGCATGTGGAAAGGTGAGTGTATTCTTATGTTATTGTCCTACTCATGTAGACTGGCAAGCCTGCCAAGTCTAGTTGCAGCGATCCAGACTTTGTGTGTAGTTCACTCATTGTTTATGCAGACAAAGATGTCTTTTCCCCCTAGGATGGCCGTAGAGGCTTCAAGTTTACCCTCCTGAAAGTCAACATAATTGAAAACACGAAGAGCAGACTGCAATTCCACGTCAGTGCCATTGCACACCCTACTGGCCTTTACAATAGAGTCTGCGCACTAGCAAGGGCCGTGCAGATAGCTGATGTGTGATGAAACAACGAGTGAACTACACGCGAAGTCCGGAGTGGTGTAACTAGACTCGGCAGGCTCGCCAGTCATATACTTGTAGGACAATAACATAAGAATGCACTCACCTTTCCACATGCTGAAGTTGTCTTGAGAATTTGGAGAGCGTGAACTTGGTGAATCACTCACCATGGAGAATCACCATGCGCTGTTTGTGAGCTTGGCGTGATACACAATCTGCTGGGCGACACATTAGATAGATATACTGTAGGCTAATTGAGTTAGGTAGTATTTAGTCACGTGGGGTGACACTTAGTGAAGTAAGTGTGTGAAAGTAGGCATGCACGGAGGCTGGGAGTGTCATACGGGAAGAGAACACTGCCAGGCTTACGTGAGTCTGGGAACAAGGCTAAGCTGACTCATGTCAGAACCATACGCATGCATTGGCCTTGGGATCTCCAGACAGTGCAGACAGAGACACTAAAGAACTAAATTCTTTGTATAATGATTATTACTCAACTAAAGATTTTAATAGCAACCACACCCAACAGGTCAGGGGCGGCATGCAGCGGGAATCCCCCCCCCCCCGCATTTGGCTTCAATAGAACATGTCAGATTGTGTGTTTCAGTTTTGCTAATGCTTACACGCTATTTTTGCTCTATCATCATCACTAATAGTTTTATGTGATCATCTCTTGTATTTTGATGAAATGTTTGGAATATGTCTGTGGTGCAAGAAATTTACCCCAATGTTCTAAGTGTTTACACACACAAGTCTACTTGTCTAAAAGTTTTAGTTGTCTGTCTTTCTGCTTGCTTGCTTGTTGAGTGTTTATGTTTGCTGCCTGTATAGATGTCTGTTTTTGTTTGGTGTTCCATTTATATCTGAGTTTGTTTGCTTGTCTTGTTCTGGTGTGTATCTTAGCAGGGAAAGGGAAGTGTGCAGAGTGGCTGTGCATGTAAGGTTTGACTGTGCTTGGTGGGTAGATGTTCTGCACTATCACGTTAATTAATGGCTTATTATCTCATTTGTGTATTCTGCTAATCATACTGTATATGACAATATGACATTGAGCAGGTAGCTGTGCCTCCAGAGTCAGAATACAAGCCTCTTAGCACAATTAGTGGAAAGCCTGCCAAGGTAGAAACCAATGAGTATCTTGAGATGAATAAATTTGGTGTTAGTTTGGATAATAAAATTGGTTGCATTTAGGAGTATCCATTTATTTTGGATCCTTTCCAGAAGGAGGCTTTGAAGTGCCTTGAAAACAACCAGTCAGTATTGGTGTCCGCACACACATCAGCTGGCAAGACAGTAGTGGCAGAGTAAGAACGAGATAAATAAATTTTTAAGGAATTAAAAGAATTGTTTTGATGGTTTAGTGTCATAAAACTTGCTTCGAAGCTATATTTGTGAAGGTGCGACGAGATATCTCTATTGGCATTTACAGAATTTATGACTGCATCATTTATACGTCAAAATTGTCACTTGTCACATCAAATTTGTATTTTGTCAAATCAAATTAGTTGTAGTCAGATCAACTTCACAAGACTTCAAATCAAATTTGTGTATCTGAGATCAAGTTATTAGTCTGTGAAATCACTTCACAATCATGTGTCAAATCGAAATCATGACATGTCAAATCAAATTTGATTTGACATGTATCCAGATTTGATTGATTTGACTAACAATTTGGCTTAACAAAAATTTTATTTGACACATGAGTGAATTTGATTTCGCAGATTACAACTTGATTTGCAGAATGCAATTTGATGTGACAGAATACAATTTGATGTGACAAGTGGCAATTTGACCTGTAAAACCTAATGGTGTAGTTTGTAAGACATGGTATGCTGTTCTCAATGTTCCATTAGACAAGTTGACCTTCAAGGCTTGTAATGACCTGTCCAAGTTTGTTTTTCATTTTGCTGCAACATAAATTTACATATTTATTAGCACCAGTTTAGCAAAAATTATAGCCACATAAACAAAAAGGCCGATGTAAAAAGAGTTGTTTTATTTATTGTAGATATGCAATAGCTGTGTCTCTTCGTGATCGTCAACGTGTCATTTACACAACACCCATCAAGGCTTTGAGCAATCAGAAATATCGTGACTTAAATGAAGAGTTTAGAGATGTTGGTCTGATGACTGGTGATGTGACTATCAACCCTTCTGCTAGTTGTATTGTCATGACAACAGAAGTGTGGGCTAATCAACTTTAAATGTAGAGTGTATGTTGTACTGTGTGTGCGTGTGTGTGCTTTTGGACTTAGATCCTAAGAAGTATGTTATACCGAGGATCAGAAGTTATGAGAGAAGTAGGATGGGTTGTGTTTGATGAATGTCACTACATGAGAGATAAAGGTTTGGTTTATTAATATTAACAATGTTACATGACATGATGTTATTGTTTGCGCTGTATAAAATTTAGAGCTTGGTAATTAGTATATACTTAGGGTAAATTGGTGTCATGGAAAGACTGTTCTTGTATTAGGCCCTACAAGAAGCTGATGTTGATCATTTTAATTTTCACCTGGCTTGAAAATATTGTGGTTATTGCTGAAACATGAGCATACCATTTTGTAAACTTTGATTGCATTTTTACTTTTTGTTAGATTAAGAGCGTGTTCACACTGGGCCTAATCATGATTAGTGTAACGCCATTCTAACGTCATTCTAACGCCCTGGAGAGTAGCATTACAACTACATTAATGGCATTAGTGGTTGCACGTGACTTTGGCACGAGTCACCGTAAAAGAAGAGCATTCCGCCGATGTTTCTGATGTGGTGTTGCATATTTAATTAAACGTACAAACACAGTAACAACATGGCGACATATACGAAGGCGCATGCAGATGTGTACTACGTGCTTGTGACAACTTCCTGGCGTCCCTGAAGGAGCTGCCAGAGAAAGCAAACAAAATGTTTCCCTCTTCAAAACGTACAGCAATGGATTTGTCAAGACAATTCACGCGAGTTCTTGCCGGATATTACAGATGAGAACTGTCGAGGCTAATTACACTCACGTGCCCATGTGACTTACTAATCATAGTTAGCGGTGTGAACAGACTTGCGCTAATGTTGTTCTAATCATAATTAGCCTAGTCATAGTTAGTCCAGATGTGGGTGTGAACACGCTCTTAGTTAGACATGCAGCTCTGTTTCGAAACTGTGGAAAGTTTTTATATTTCTGCTGACTGGTTTTGTGTGTTTGTTCAGAACGTGGGGTAGTGTGGGAAGAGACCATCATTCTTCTTCCAGATAATGTTCATTATGTGTTCTTATCAGCAACAATACCAAATGCAAGGCAGTTTGCAGAATGGGTGTGCTTCCTTCACAAGCAGGTTTCGACTGCTGTAGTATATACTGCAATGTACTGTATTAAGCATCTTTAATTAAATTTATTATACTGTAGCCTGTGCATGTTGTTTATACTGACATGCGTCCCGTTCCACTACAACATTACATCTACCCAGCTGGTGCAGATGGTCTCTATCTTGTTGTTGATGAAAAGGTTAATTGATAATCATTACGATGACAACAACGATGACAGCAACACTTGAGTTCATTTGTGACCTGTTTTAACTGTTGAATAGGGAGAGTTTAGAGAAGACAATTTTCAGACGGCAATGACATTAGTGAAAGATGGAGACGGTGGAAAGGACAAAACAGTAAGACGTGGAGGCACAAAAGGTGATATACTGTTGTAGTGGTGGTGGTGATGTTATGTATTGTAAGTCTGTTTATTTGCCTGCTGTTTTGTATTAGCTTACTTTTCATTTTTATTCTTTGACATTTGGGATGAGTAGTACATGCTGTGTAGGTCCATCTAATTGCTATAAGGTTGTGAAGATGATTATGGAGAGGAACCTGCAGCCAGTCATAGTCTTCAGTTTTAGTAAAAGAGAGTGCGAGGCGTACGCTTTGCAAATGTCAAAGTTAGACTTCAACACAGGTAACATTTGATTATGTTGTTTGCTGTTGTCAAAATAATCAAGGAGTAGCAAAAGTACATGTGTTACATTTTACGGTAGAAGCAGAAGTATTATGAGGCAATAGCATTAGTATATCAATATAGTTTCAGCTATGAGCCAGAAGAAATGGGACTTTGTAGAAGGCACATGACTTAGCAAGTACCTTACTCCAAATACTATATGCTAGCCTCCACCCGGCAAGTCCAAGCGCACGCGGTGGGCAGTGGAAATCGAAGCCACCCCGCATTGAGTCTACTTCCTGTCTATAGCATGACGCAACTTCCTTGACAGAACAAAGCCCACCTGAGTCGAGTCCTGGCACGAGCCAGTCGAAATCGCACCCGTCCGGCAGCGTCGGCAAGCCAATCAGTCCATCCATCCCGCCGCACTGCGTGCGTACGGACGGACAAGATGGCACTTAGCGCAATCATATATAGATAATAATAATATTGTTGGACTGACTTTCTGTTTGTGACTGTGTGTGGATGGGTGGATGTTTGACTTTGTCTGTCACACTCAGGATTGTGCCATGCTCTTAGAGCAGTATTTGTGATTTGTCTTATGTGGCAACCACACACAATGGACGAACTGCCAGTCAGATCTGTAAAGTGTTCATGAATGAGTTTTTAGCAGAACGGTATAATTCATGTTTGCAATTGCCTTGTCTGGTTGGAAATAGACAACGGAAGTTACGTTTCGCAACTGCTAACATGAAATCAACCGCTTTTGTTACTTACGACTTTTATACAGGAACCTAACATTATGTAAACCAAGAGCAATATTTATGTTCTGTATGTGATAACTCTCTACTGTACTTTGATGATTACAGACTATTTCCGGACTTTGTGATCAGAGTCTTTGAGTGGTTTGTCTTATACCCTGTAAAATTATTATAATTTCTTTAGATGATGAGAAGTCTCTAGTGGAGGAAGTCTTTGCTAATGCTGTTGATGCTCTTTCAGATGAAGACAAGCATCTCCCACAGGTTGAGGCTGACTCTCCCGAATTTGACACAGCAGGTGATTTTCATTTCAGTGAATGTTTAGGTGGAGCATGTTTTGCCTTTGTTAAAAAGAGGAGTGGGCATACATCATTCTGGTTTACTACCAATACTCAAGGAAGTGATCGAAATTTTGTTTGGAGAAGGTCTTATAAAGGTATGGTGCAATGTGTTGAGGTACACTCTTACAGTTGACACACTAGTGTGACACGTACAGTGGCATGGGTGCATCTATGCAAAATTGAAATCATGGCACAATTTCAAGCATTGCCAAAAGTTAAACAAAGCAGAACAAGTAAACTACTTAGAGTACATTGTGTTTTAAGGCAAATAGTGTTTATTCCTACTATAAGGAGATGTGCCTAATCATGTTTTTGCCACAGCAGTTCAGCTAGTCGTATATGACAGTTGTTGTTCACATCTTAGTCATTTTTCATCTTGAGATATGTTGCTACTTGTTACGTTATGGGTGGAATGCAAGCAGTATAAGAAAGATATGAGCTAGGAAATAAAACTATGTCTGATGACAATGGTTCATCTTAGCTCTTAAAATTCTGCTTTGCGTCGGCAACTGGAAATGATGGCATGACTTCAAGTTTGCATGGGTATGCTCATGAATCATAAGCTTGTACCATGGCAGTAGTGATGTGTGTACTACAGTATTTCCCGTGTAATTATCCGATTGGGGCAACCAATTATTCAACTCAGTCAACCAATTATCCGATCTCGCTCTGGGCAACCTGTACACTTCGCGAATGAGACTCTCACCTTGCGTCGCTGGTTAGTTGTTCAGTGCTTTGGGTCACAGTCAAACTCTTTCTGATGCAGATTGATAGCATGGTGGGAAATGCTAGGACAAGCTATTACACTTGTGAATGTGATGATCCAGCTGCAGCGCCACGCAACTGAACAGCTCTGCCGTCTTTCTTTTCGCATCAATCTCATTGACTTGAGAGAAAGGACCACTGCACCACTGACACTCTCAGCTTCACGCCCTCATCCGATTCTCAGAATCTGAAACAAATTCACTAGCGATCGAGCTGGAGAATCTAGAGCTACGTAGCTAGACGTAACGTGTACTTTATCAACGTGTGTTTGATAACGTGGTTGTTAATTCTGCTGAGTTCTACAGTACATATCCTGAGATAATCCTCTCTAATCTTGCTTGCATGTGCAGCTTTAGCGGTGAGTACATGCTAGCTAGAAAGTGCGTTGAGGCATAAAGCACCTGTTACATCCTCTAGTGTGTCAGGACACAGATCTAGCAGAAGTTGCCGTCTTGCTGTGACAAGAGTCTGACTCTCACTGCAACAACTGCAACTGCACCGTCATCTCTCTGTATGGTAATCCACGACGATAATTAATTATCAGAGAATTACTGATGGCCTTTCCTCTGTGATTAATATAATTGATAACGAAAACAAGGATTACCTGTTTACTGGTGCAGCAGCAATGGCGACAACATCTGTAGTATGCACTATTATATTTCTATAGCTACACTGCTCCTAATTATAACCACGAGTCGGATAATTGATTGCCCCAATCAGATAATTGGTTGTCTGAAGCGGATAATTGGTTGCCCCAATCGAATTATTGGTTGACTGAGGATATTTAGTTGCCCCAACCGGATAATTGCATGGGAAATACTGTAGTAGATGTGCAGCTTTTGTGTGTAGATATTCTAGAATGATCATATGACTTTATATTCAGAGATAGATGCTCAGCCAGCATCTGTAATTTACCAACTATCTAGAAACAATGCTGCTGCTGTTGTGGGGATTTAGTTTGCTATCTGTCTGCTCTTTTTATATTTCTGTTTCACTGTCTTTGGTTGTTTGTTTGTTTGTTTGTTTGTTTGTTTGTTTGTCAGTTTGTCTGTCTGCAACTTTGCTATGCTAACTGCCTTTTGCTTGTGTGCCTATTTTGTACAGATATGTTTACATATTTTAACTGCTTAAGTGTCTTTTTGTTTTGACGGTAGGCACTTTTTGCCACTGAAACATTTTCTCTTGGTCTCAACATGCCTGCTCGAACTGTTGTGTTCACAAATCCTAGGAAGTTTGATGGCAAATCCTTTCGCTGGGTAACTGGAGGTGAATATATTCAAATGAGCGGTCGTGCTGGTCGGAGAGGAATTGATGAACGTGGAATTGTGATGCTGATGGTGGATGAAAGGATGGAACCACCTGTAGGAAAAGCTCTTCTTAAGGTACAACCATCTAGTGTTGTATGAGTAGCTGCTGTCCATGGGATTGCGATAAATATTGTCAAATATGTAATGCAATTAGCAATGTTGTTGACATGTAGAGATGTGCTACTATTTTAGATCAGTTATCATAATTTAATAATAATGATAACAATAGTAGCAAGGTTTGCTTTTGGTGCTTACAAGAGAACTACCAACATAAATATAATGGAATGATTCTGTTGGGTTTTTCTCATCTTATATTTGAGTATGTCTGTGAAAGTAGACTTGTTTTTGCCAATGGGGAGTTTCTGTGATCTGAAGTTGGGACTGTTGGCAATGAGGATCAGTGCTTTTTGGTGGTCATTGATATCTACTGGATGTGCTGTTCAAAGCTTGCAAGATCCTCATGTACACAATTGATAATCGATATGCCAGTTACTAGTGCCATACGAATTACACAGAAACATATACCTCTTTGGGACTTACCTATTGGGATGGTGGGCACCCAGACAGCTGAGGGTAAAGACTCTACTTGTCCTTCTGGAAGGGTGATGACGACAATAGTAATAATGAAAACTAAATGACACATCTAGAAATCAGGTCATCACAACCTGCAGCTCTTACAGAAAACAATGCTTTTTGGAATTCACTTGGTTCCTGTTGAATGTCAAGTCTTCTGTCTAGACAGCCATGATTGTCTTAAGTCATTCCACACTAGAACAGGAATGGATTGTGTGATTCAATCGCAATCCGATCAGAATAGCAAGCATCCACACTGCTCTTTGAAAATGATACCTCCACCTCTTTTTCAGTATCACGTGATTGATGACCAATGTATGTGTCACTTTGTGGGGGATCTTTGCGTGCGGAAAGCATTGATACAGCAATGTAAGGCAATTGAAATTGACCGAGAACAAAGAAGTGTGAGGAGGGTTAGATGTTCCAACTACATACACTCCTAGCACACGTGAAGGTAACGTCTACTATTTTCTAATTGGATTTAACCAATGTGGATTGAAGCCACCTCCCGATGTGGATTGGATTTATCGCGATCCAGTTGGCAGTGTGGACAGGCCTTAAAGTACTTCTGAAGCAGGATATGCTTCCAGTGCTTGCAAGAGACCTTACGACCCAACCTGATCTGGATGAGCACAACGTAATAAAAGTGTGTAGCTCTCAGTGTAGATGGTGCAATTATTGTGTGCTTGTACAATGTTACATTGTGACATCATGTCACATTATTTAAGATAGGAGAACTTAGCAATGCATTTTAACGCTCTTTGTTGTTGCTGTGTCAACTTGATCATATTGCCAATGGAAACTGTCAATCAAATTTGCATTTTGACTAGCCTGCCCATGCAAATGCACACACCACAATTCAGTTTATAGTGCGAAGGTTTTCACTCAAACTAAGCCTTCTTTGCAAAATTGTCCTAATTTAAACACTTTCTTGTATGATTAAAACTTTATCTATATTGTAAATTGAGGGCTTTGGTGGCCTGGCAAATATAACAGCATGATGACAGAAAGACACACAGCCTGGCAGACTACTAGTCTTTGGTCTATATGTGTGCCAAGGGTTAATAATAATCATAGCAAGTAGTTGTACAGAAATTTTTATTGCAGCAGTTGTCCAATTAAGGATAGCCGTTTAGTGTTTCTAACTGTGGTACCAAGGCAGCATTTTTACAAAAGTGGCACATTAAAGATATTGTACACGAGACATTATTTATAGCATAGATTTGTTGCACGTGATGTGTTCATATATATTTGTTTAGGGCCACTCTGATCCTCTCAACAGTGCATTCCACTTAACTTACGATATGGTGTTGAACCTGTTGAGAGTAGAAGAAATCAATCCAGAATATATGTTGGAGAGATCTTTCTACCAATGGCAGCACGAGGCTGCAATACCATCATTGGAAGAAAGTACGTGCATTGGCAGACTTCCAGTGAAATTGTGTTGGTCAAGGAGTTACACTTTTAGAGCTGCATTTGCTTGAACATGAGCAAACTGCTATTGTTATTAATGATGAAAAACAGGCAATGGCTTATTATCGAATCAGGCAACAATTGGAGAAACTGAAGAAGGAGTTGCATGCTTATATCACTCGACCTAAATACTGTTTACCTTTTCTACAACCAGGAAGACTTGTGAGGGTTGTGGATGGTGACTGTGACTTTGGTTGGGGATGTGTTGTCAACTTCCAGAAGAAGTCACTGAAGAAGGTACATGTATGTTCTCTCTTCCCAAGTTAGAACTAAATAGTCTATGTTTAGAGTGATGCAGAACGATGTTACTATAATAATATATGCTTGGTTTGCTGTTTCAGGGAGAGAACAGTCACTATATTGCTGAAGTATTACTGTATGTTGTCAGTGAACATGATCCCATGATGGGGAAGATTCCTAAACCAGCTTATTCTGGTGACCAAGGAGAAATGCAGGTTTTGTAATTGACTGTTTCTTATTGTCTCTGTTTGTTTGTCTGACCATTCATTTGGTACGTCATGTTTCTTCATTTCTTCTTTTGTTTTTTCTGTTTGAAGTGAAGATTGCTTATGCTGTTTTGTGATCCCATTGACTTTACTTGTTGAATGTGGCATGTTTGCATTTAAAGTCTGTGTTGTGCGTCAGCAGTGATTTGCACTTGCTCTTAAGATCAGGTGTTCTCTTTGATCATACAATGAAGTTAGCACAACTGCATTTAATTCATTCCTAACGTTACTTTTCCCTTCTCTTGTTAATTATCAACAATGAAGATGCATACCGTGCAGCTCAACGGTGGCATGACTGTACCAAACAACGGCAGGGGCTCTGTGTTGCATCATATTGCTTTGTTCACGATGCAAGCAGTGTCACACTATATCACGCGCAGTAATCAGAGCTGCAATATTGATATCAATAGATCACATGGTGCTAGCTGTAGTCTGATTGGTTTGCTTACCGTCAATGACACGTATAACTTCTGCCACAGAAGCAGCAGTGCCGCTTAAATAGAACCGTATTCTATTAATGCTGCGCAGCATCACCAACCTTTGCGGTTGGTGTCGGTATGTTCAAGGTACCAGTGGCACCGTTGTTGTGGTGCAGCACCACCTGCATTGAGCTATGCGGCGTGCACCGAGAACCAGCCTTAACAGCTTTGGTCACTGAAGTAGGGCCAAATTTTCTTGCTAAACCCAGTCATACTTTACTATCTATCTATTACATGGTACTACTCTCTCAATCTCTACTCTACAATTCTACAAAAACTCACCCGTACGCACCGCTGGTCTGAAAAACATCCAAGATGTGCTTAAAGATCCTTGCAGAAAACTCAAGCACGCTAAAGATGTTTGATGGCTAAGCCATTCACTTGCAGTCAGCTCTTTGCGCTGTACTAACAAGTTTGAAGTATGAAGCAACAGAACGAAATGATGCTCAAGTAATGGGGCTATTGACAGTCTGCCAGAAACTCAACTTTATTACATCACTTCTACTACTCTCTGATGTTCTTCCACCCCCCACCCCCCTTAGCAAACCTTTCCAAATGTTTGCAGAAAAATTCTTAACTGCACTAGTGTAAGAACCCTGGTAGAAGGCACAAAGGCAGCCATATCCTCACTTCGAAGTAATAGAGGGACATTTTTGCAACGTTTGGAAGAAGAATTGCCGCGCCTTGCAGAATATGGAGTACAGCAGTCTACAGATGCACAGCTGAATTCTTTTTGCATACAAATTGAGCAACCCTATCTTACAACTGTAGTGCAGCGTTTGGACCAGCGCTTTCCTTATTCAGGGATTATCAGTGCATTGGTGTGTTTGCAGGCATTGACTTTCCAGATGACCAAGAACTGATTAGCACACACAGAGATGAAGACATAGCGACGCTGGCCAAGCACTTCAGTTCGAATCTTATTAATGATAATGAGTTACTAGTACAGTGGCAGGCTTTCCGTTATGCAGTATGTACGGCTGATTCCAGCAACTGCACTGACATCCTAAAGAGGTAAAGCAGCTGTATGCAACTGAAGTCATGGAACAGTTGGTTAGCACAGTAGGTTTGCGTGAACTCTACCTAAATCTAGCTTGCATTGGATTGGTAATTCCAACATCTACAGTTGATTGTGAAAGAGGGTTTACCACAGTTGGTCGCATTAAGACAGAGCAACCGTTTATCCTTTCCTGTGTTGGAGAGCCTTCTTTACATCTCCATAGAAGGTCCAACTTTATCAGAGTACAACTTTGATGCAGCCTGTGACAAATGGGTAAGTGCTCACAATAGAAGAGTTGATGTTCGAAGTAGCTTGTTGTATACACACTGGCAGTTACAGTATAGTGTTGATAACATGTTTTGCGAAATCAGCATCTGATTTGTGGGTGTATAATGGCTTAGCCAGGGTCTCTCTTTATCAACTGCTTGCAATACGGTTATATATACCTTTCACAAAATCTAAAATTTTGACATATACTGATACGATATAATACTGGACTACTGCTGTAGCTGGAAGTCTTGCATGCATAATGCTCGAGCAGGTCAAAGTGTAAATATGGCAATTACCAGTGTAAGCCCACTATTCAAAACTCATAAGTAAGGTGGTGTAAGCAAAATATTGTAGAAAATTTATCTTTTAGTTTTAAACGACTTAGCAACTTTTGAAACTGGTTACAGTGGGCACTTGAAACTACTAGCTATCATAGGTTTGCGGCTTTAATGATAGCTTGCTTGTGTTGTACTCTGTCCATGCATAGCAATGTTGTACAGCTAACATTTTAGACCAAGCACAAGCACCCTATGTTGCTCCAGCAGTGCACGCAAAGCCAGCAAACCCCACTCAGATGACCACGCCCACATTTTAACAACCATGCCTTTGAGATATTCCGAGGAGAACACTGGAACTTACCTGTAGTTGAGTGGTATGTGACACTAGTATCTGTTGAAAGAAAGCATTCCGTTCTATGCTGGTTGTCTGGGTGTTTGTATGTCAGTATTTAGTTCTTTGCTTATATTTATGTCTTCGTGTGTTATGTAAGTAGAGTGCTAACAGTGGTAAGTATTATTATAATGTTAGGTAGTTCCTGTGTCTCTTTCACTATTGACTGCTTTAAGTACAGTCAGACTGTACATCCCTAAAGATTTAAGGCCAAAAGATGCAAGACAAACTGTTTTCAAGTCTATACAAGTCAGTCTTTGCATAAGTCGTCAAAGTTTGACTTTTAACAGACACCTCTCTATCATTATGCTGTCGAAAACAGGAGGTAAAGCGTCGTTTCTCAGGCAACCTCCCTCTTCTTGATCCAGTGGAAGACATGAATATTAAGGATAATGGGTTTAGGAAGACAGTGAGGGTAAGACTCTTCTATTTACTAGAACTGTTGACTCCAAAGACTGGCCAGTAAAGTGTAGCTGTTAATGTGGTGATATTGCTTTCAGAAAATTGAGTCTCTAGAAGATCGTATGTTCAACCATCCCTTGCATGACAGTCAAGACTTACCATCTGTGTATCAGCTTTGTCAGAGAAAGTCACAACTTATCGCTGAAATAAAACTGGTCAAGGCTGAAATCAAGAGAACAAGAAGTGTGCTTATGTTGGACCAACTCAAATGCAGAAAGAGGGTTTTAAGGAGGTAATTGTACACTTTCGGTGATGGTGTTAGGAAGGCTTTACGGAAGTACTGTATGTTTTGTGTGTGTGTGTGTGTGTGTGTGTGTGTGTGTGTGTGTGTGTGTGTGTGTGTGTGTGTGTGTCCATGCATGCTAGCAGGCGTGTTTCATTATTTTTGTCTATAGCCATTTGTTGGCTTGGCTGTGGCAGTGTTTGTTTTGTTTTGAGTTTGCTTGCCACATTTCTTGATTTATTCAGCTGGATGGTGTTGACATAGAAGGACTTCTAACAGGCGTGGCAGGGTAGAAACATTCACCCAGCCATAATGTACAACAATATCTGTCTAGTGAACGTTATGCAGTACACATGGTACCTATGTTAATTCATTGCATCTTTGGCAACCTTACATCTCCTCATGGTATTGTAACAATTTTTCTCAAGTTTAATGTACTGTTTTACACATACAACAGATGATGTCTTTCTTGATACGATTCGAGTGTGACATCTTTTTTTATTCTGGCAGCTGTAGTTGTCTAAAGAGTGGCACTTTTTATAATAGCTAGTTACTCTTGTAGTGTTCTTTTCTTGTACTCAATCTGACTTGCTTGGGTATGAAGTGTCTACGGATGATGTCTTTCTTAATCGGATATGAAGGCATCTTTGACATTGTGTTCTACTTTGACAACTGCAGTTCTTTATTTTAAAAGTGGCACCTCTTTATTACAAGCTGCCATTATTTCAGAGCTTGCTGGTTGGCTCATTGATTGATTTTAGCTTATTTGTTTATTTGTGTAGTTGTTTCTTTTCTTCTATGCATTTATTTGTCAGCCAGGTTGTTTGATTGCTATTGTTCCTTATTTTTTGTTTGTGTTGTGCATTTCATTACAGTTTGGCTTGTATGTTATAGACTTGGCTATGCAACTGCTGCAGACGTTATTGAGCTGAAAGGCAGGGTAGCATGTGAAATCAGCAGGTATGAGCTGTGCAAGAGAACTTTTACACTAAGTTGCTAAATTGAAGCATTACTCTTTATTATAATGTTTATGTTTTGCCAATGTCTTGTGCAAAATGACTGACAGTTGACTGTTGAAGTTACAAGTAGAGCATATACTGTACAGTAATTTATTGTCTCATATTGTAATATCTTTAGTGGTGACTGTTTGGTCTTGGGAGAGATGATTTTTAATGGAACATTCAATGACCTTCCTGTAGAGCAAAGTGTCGCTTTGCTGTCATGTTTTGTGTTTGAGGAAACGGTGGGTATATTGTGGAGTTCTACTAATGATGACTTGTTCTGAAAGTAATTATATTATGGCTTTGTTGAAGGATGAAATGAAGTCAAGATTGTCTGAAGAATTGGCTGCTCCTCTTCGTGTGATGAGAGACACAGCAAGACGAATAGCGCGAGTTTGCATTGAAGCAAAGATGGATGTTGATGAGGAGCAATATGTCCAATCATTTAAAACAGGGTTAATGGATGTCGTGTATGCTTGGGCAAAGGTCTGGAATTACAAAATCAGCACAGATAATTACATTTGTAGAATCTGAATACCATAGTATTTGTTTACGACATGCATAGCATTTTATATTATTGGCTCATCCCACAAACTTAGTACTTAAATTTTTGTAGGGATCAACATTTGCTCAGCTGTGTAAAATGACTGAAGTATTTGAAGGTTACTAACGTTTGGTTGTGATTGAGGTTGTAATTGTGTTTTCAGTGACCTGTACATCAATAGGAAGTATTATTCGATGTATGCGACGCATTGAAGAACTGCTAAGAGACTTGTGTCAAGCTTCTAAAGCTATAGGCAACACAGAGCTAGAGAATAAGTTTGCTGAAGGTATTTGATATAGCAAAATTAAATCTATTATGAAGTTATGATGGCGTTGTTGTTGCATTTGTCAGGTATAACCAAAATCAAGAGAGACATTGCATTTGCAGCAAGCCTTTATCTGTGATCTCACAGTTATTTCTACCTGTACATGTAATTGGATTAGTTGACATATTTACGTAAATTTGTTTTGTGTGAGAAAATAGCCTCGCTACTTATTGCGTGCGAGCTGCAGACTTCCGGATTTGATTATCCGGGACTTTTAAGTCGTTAGTTGTATTTGGTTATCCGGGACTTCCATGTGGTTAGGTTAGAGTTGGCAGTAAATGGAGGTGAAGCGGTACCGGGCGGCGTATTCGTTTGATGCTCGTACAGAAAGGGAATTGAGTATAAGTGTAGGTGACTTTATCGATGTCGAGCAAAAGTCTAATGGAGAATGGCCAAATGATCAGCGTTGGATGGTTGGAATCAGTCAGAAAACTGGAAAGTCGGGAGAAGTACCTGGAAATTATTTGGAATTTGTGGAAATGTTAGCTCATCAGCCCAATTCGCGAAATGCGGCTTCTCCCGTTGGAAGCCACGCCTCTATCGATAGACCATTGACTCAAGTTCGCCCGAAACCTAAGCCACGTACTGTTTCTATGCATAGTAAACTGAACCAGAGGGTGCAACCGCAACCTGCTCCGCTTCGTTCTCTAACAGTGAGAAACGCTCCGCAAACTGTGACCACGCCTCCTGTTTCTGCACCTGCCAGGGGTGAACTTACCAGTTCAAGTGGTCCACAGCGGCCTCCCCGGTTACTTCGAGTCAGCAGTACTAGTTCTTCTGTACCTGCGATTCCAAAGAGGCAGTCGTTTAAGTATGCTGCTGCTCCTGGTGAAGACAGACGAGAGCACAGCAAATCAGAAAGCTGCATTGAAATTCCTCCACCTGTTGCTCCTCGAAGGAAAGTAGATGTAGTTGTTGAAGCAAATGACTCTTCTGTAGTTTTGCCCATGGAGCCTCCTCCTTTGGCTCCTCGACGACAACAACTTGAAACCAGTAAAACAGTCTCTACAGTTTCTGACAATGTAGCTGAGCACGACTTATTCGAGGCGCATTTCCCGAAACCAACTTACTGCAAGCACTGTAAGGCATAGTGTTGATTAGCCTATAGCTGTGTAGAAACTATTTAGTAGTAATTGACTATATACTTCTAGGTGACTGTTTTATTTGGGGTCATGGGAAGACTGGACTCAAGTGTTCAAGTAGACTATCATGATTTATACTTTTGTTTATTTATTGTATACTGTGTGTGTGTGTGTGTGTGTGTGTGTGTGTGTGTGTGTGTGTGTGTGTGTGTGTGTGTGTTTGTGTGTGTGTGTGTGTGTGTGTGCACGTGTGCATGTGTTTTGTGTGTGTGGTATTATGTATTGTCTGCTATGATGTATTTAGGGTCAGTATGTATGCAATTACAACAGTAACTACCTTCTAACTGGTTATTTCTGCTGTCTTAAATTTCTGCGATTTGAGAATTTACACAATAGTTTTAGTCACTGTGAATTAAATTCTACGTTCCAACCAGGAAGACAGTAACTGGTACACATATAGGTATGTGTTGGAACAGTGACTGCCTGGGACTCTGAGGATAAGCCTAAATATCTGTGAATTTTATTTGTGCGCTCTGCGATTTCTTCACAGAATTATCATGATCGCAGAAATAACCGGTTATACAGTATTGGATTTGTTTAGAATGTGACTTTGCTTGCCATGTTGGATGCAAAGATGCTGCAATTCAAAGTAATTCTTGTACTCCCAATGCTAAAGATGGTTTTTATGATGAGGAGGAGGAAGAGGAAGTACAAGAGTACACTGACGTTGTTGATGTGAGACGTGTGTGTAAACACTGATATCCTTTTTATTGTTATAACTGTTGTAGTCTCACTTGGAATGGAAAGTAAGTGACGTTCAAAAGTGGATGGTTGCTATCAACTTGGAGGAATATGCATTTCTGTTTCTTGAAAAACAAATTGATGGAAAAAATCTAGATCAGCTAAATGACAAGGGATTGCAGGTCAGTTTAGGTGTCATTACGTTATACTGTGCCATAATAGTTGTTTTCTAAAGGAAATGGGAATATGGGATCCTGTTCATAGACAGATGATGATGGAGACTATAAATGAGCTATGCCGTGGATCGTCATCTGTGGTTAGCACATTTATTTTATACTTCATGAATACCAGAGTAGTCATTTAGATTTCCTGAGTATGGTGTGAGGTTCATTAATTCTAACACAGGCCCGGCCACTTGTTACTCTTCACTACATCATGTAAACAAAGAGTTACTGTAATGCTAAGGGTAAAACACCAAATTTCTGTACCTGCGATTACATTACATGAAACATGCATGAACCTGGTGTAAGGTATTAACCTATTAGGTGACATGCACATAGGCTTATATTTTCAAAGCTTACAAACAATGTGTTGGCTTGATTAGTTTGAAGTGCAATAAAGGTTTTATGTGTAACTCCTAGAATCGCTGAAAAACTCTATGCGTTTAGGCTTTTAAATATTCGGATGAGCTTTGAACAAGATCTTATTTAGGTGGCAGCTTTGTTACTAATTAAGATAACCAATCAGCATTTTATGGCGTTTTGCAAGACATTGCTCCTGTTTCTTTGCGTGACACATACATTAGTGATTTGACTTCTGTTTGACTGAGGGATCTTGACATCTGTGTCTTTATTTGAAATGATCAATATGATGTCATAAAGGCTTAGAAGACAATAACCTGCAATGGAAAAGTGTCAATCAGACCCCACCATGCTGGGTGTCAGTATATATGATTATTCCTAATTATTTATGACGAGTGTAGTTAGTGTCATTGATGTAAGTAAATGTTTGTGTCATGGATAGAAATCTACACGTCCATCAGCGGATGATGTTGATACTCGTCGAAGTAGCTCAGAAGCAATTCAGAAGAAGAAGAATCGTTTGTCAGCAGCATCATTGTTTAGCATGGGAACACGTCAGTAGTGTTTCAATCGCTCATTTTTACTGTAATGAGTTTCTAACTGTTGTGTACATGTGTATAGAGGCGACGACTGATAAACATGTGAATGGTCACAGTTTTAAGACGCACTCTTATTCAATGCCAACCTGGTGTGACAAATGTGGCAAATTTCTCTGGGGATTAGTGAGGCAAGGAGTGCAGTGCAAAGGTTGCAATATTGCATGCATAGTTGTTGTTGTTTAATGAAGTTGCAGTTTGTAACAGAATGCAGTTATAATTGTCATCGTATGTGCATGACTGTTGCCGTACCTTACTGTGTGCCAAAGCCCAAAAAAGGCAAGCAAAAAGGTAAGAAATTTGCTAATGATTTGCAATTGGATTTGATGATCTGTTGCTGATAGTGCCGATGTTTGGTTCTGAGCTTGAAGATGCAATGAAAGATCCTAATTTAGAGGCACCTATTATAGTGATCAAATGCATAGAAGCTGTTGACAAAAGAGGTAATTCGAATCTACAACAGTCTATAACGCTGTTTCTACAAATGTCTACTTGAATGCATGCCTACTTGTTTTGATAGTTGATATTCATATGCCAAACTGTGTGACTTTAAGAAACGAGTTGATGTAGCACAAGGTATATGTGTTCTAGCTAGGAGAGACTCAGCTATCATGTCCAAAATTCTTATTTTGCAGAGGGGAATATAACGCCCGGACACCTGATATTGTCCATGTCCGGCCATATATTGTGTTGACCGGACATTGGTTACTTAGACAGTCACACCCAAATGGCATGATCCGGACACTTATGAGTCAGACAATGTGCACTATCGGAGACTATGATCCCTTGCTCTCACAGGATAATTGGATAATGACCATTTCTACTTAGCTATATGTCCTTGATATGCAAGAGTGTTATCTTTTGGTTTCCTTTGTAGGAAGGGCTTAATTAAATAATTTAATAAACAGATGCCAGACCTGGTGGTTTCTAATGATTCCGAGATCATCGCCAAGGTCCAAAAAAGTTCACGCTTATGGGGTCATAGACAGTAAGCTTTTGTGCGAAGTGGTGAGACGGGTTACTGAGACACGAGTTGCTGTAAAATACAAATTTCACCTATAAATTTCACCTACAATTCGCAAAGCACAGCCTTGATAATAAAATGAAGGAGCGACTAGGTTGGTGTGACACCAAACTTCTTTGTCATATAATTGCCTTTCTTGACACCCAAACATGACAAAGAATACCTAATGTTCAAACTTCTGAGCATGACAGTGAAGACGAGAACGTTGATGATAATGCAGAGGTTAGAGAAGCTGTAGAAGCTCTTGCTGTTCATTTTGCCAAACCACTAGAAAGCAAAGGGGTTAATTAATATTCTTGCTCTTCATGTTGAGGAGGTAGTCCATTATACTAGAAAATATCTGCGCATCAGCAAGGTGTGCTATGAGTCTGTGTGGTACATACTTCACACCTTTCCAGACATAGTATTAGTCTTCCCATCACTACCACACATGTTGAAAGGATGTTTTTGTCGCTGAAACTGATCAAGACAGACTGGCGCCAGCATGAGAAACACCACATTGTCTGACCTTATGGAAGTATACCACGAAGGACCAACACTTGAAAACTTTCATGCTGATGCCGCTATTCAGCTGTGGTGGGAAGGATGCAAGACCAACCGCCGTCCTAATCAAGGCTTTACAGAGCAAGGAAAACTGGAGAATTGGTCCAAGACGATAGCACTAGCAGCTTTAGTTTAGATGACTGGGACGTGGCATAATCTTCTAAGGCCGTGTCTACAAATAAGAAGGGTCTGACCGAATACAATTTTGCACATCGTTGTGCTAGGTTTCCCTGTTAATGTTCTGCTATTGTCTCACATAATTATAGTGCACTTTCAAGTTTGTCTTTTGAGGTTTCATAATTTTTTCCTAGACGTTATTGTAACGCAATAAATGATTGCCTTGCAGCAATATTGTCTCAAGTTGTTCTGGTTATTGTCATGCTTTGTATATATGTCAAATAATAAAGAGTGTTGTTTGCGGGCTCAAAATTTGATACAATGGGCGTAGTCTAAAATGGGCATGGCTTATTTCCTTATATTCTGCTCTGTTTTGTATGCATGTGATGTGATGATGCCTATGGGGCATTGTTTCTGTGGTATTGCGTATTCATATTTGGTTTCTAATTTTGTGCTATTTGTTTGATCACTCACACTAAAGCAGTGAATAAATTTTCAGGTTTCTTTTGCATGCAGGTCTAGATGCTGAAGGTATTTATCGTGTGAGTGCCAGCCAGATGGATATTAACAGATTGAAACAAGCATTTAATGATGGTCCGATATTATTGCATGCTTTGCTGTATTTGTAACTACACCTTATGTTTTTGCAGATCCATACAAAGTCAACTTGGATGACAGTCACTGGTCTGACATTCACACAGCATCTGGTTGTCTCAAAATGTATTTTAGGGAGTTACCAACACCGCTATTTACATACAACCTATATGATGACTTTATATCAGCGGCATCAGTATCAGTAAGTGAAGAACTGAAATATGAAAGAATTAAGGAAGTCATCAGTAGATTGCCAGAGCAAAATCAAGATGTTCTTACTGTGTTAATGCAGCACTTAACAAGGTAATCTTATAAACTAACAGTAAAATCTGTGTTTTAAACGTTTTCTTTTAAATCTCTTGAGACAAAGTTTGAGCTAGAACATATATAGTAGTCACACACACACACACACACACACACACACACACACACACACACACACACACACACACACACACACACACACACACACACACACACACACACACACACACACACACACACAAGCATGCGCAAGTTCATTTCTTATGTGTTCATCTTATTTGCTCTTGTGTGTTATTACAGGGTTGTGCAGAATGCATCTGTAAACATGATGACAGCTCATAATCTTGCTGTTGTCTTTGGTCCAACTCTTCTTCGTCCTAGATCAGAAGATGTGATGTCAGTTTATTGCATGTTGTTTTTTGCTTGATGGATTGTCACTTTCACTGTTTGTTCTGATTTTGATTAGGAAAGCTGTAGCAAACAGTGGCACTCACATTACAATTGTTGAATTGTGTTTGACTCAGGGATATTGGTTGGAAGAAGAGGATGATGGTAAACACTTGCACTTGTACATAACTTTGTTCACTCAGGAGCATATGTAGGGCTGACATTTATAGATACTGTTACAAATTGTTGCAAAATCATGCAGTGAATTTGACAGTAATGAGCATTTCGTACTTACGTACAGTAGGAGGATATATCACGTATCAAACATGTGACTTGATGGTGTCTGGAGAAGTGCTTTCTTTATACACTTACCTCACATTAAATGTTCAAACATACACAACAATGGCCTTGAAAACGTTATAATTATTATGAAAGCTGGGACAGCTGTAATGTGTTTTAATTGCAAAAGGTACTTGTTCAGTGTGGGACAGCATAACCCATATACCTGTGCACTCAATTTCCGAAAGTGTTTGTTTTGAATGTGGATTGGCTTGCTTGTTTGAAATTTTATTCGGTGGTGTAAGCTACAATGGGACAGGCTGTTGAAGTAGGAAAAACACGCTCATGAACACTAATGCAATCAAGTTCACGAGGGTACATTGGACCCATAATTTACAATTTTTCTTTGAAAAATGAAAGATTGGTGTAAGTTTGTTGCAAAATTGAAGACAGACTGCTAGTGTGATGCACAACCTAACTGCAGAAATGGATTTGTTAACTTGGTCACTATTGAGGTAGTTCAAGTACCAGTGATGATCTCCAAAAAGGCACACTTTGTAGTATAACATTTTATATAGGTGCTACCAGACTTCAAACAGGTACAGTGTACCAGACGCAGGTATATAGCCTCACATAACTAAACGTCCTCAGAAGCAGACTTTTAATTATATTATTTTTGAATGCTGTGTGTAATGACATACAAAATACTTGACATAGCCACTAATCTGAAAGTTTTTATACTTACTGATCGAAACCAACTCCAAATGAAAGAGTACATGTTATTGTTTTCTGTCTGACGTAAGGACTTGGCATTTAATTATTGGAGCTGGTGACATGTGCTTTACTCTATCTTCTATTGAGTCTCCTCTTCTTTGGATAGGTTGCATTTTAGCCATTTCTATTCATTGCTAGTACATGCTCTAATAGCTTTTGCTTACTTTGGCATGTGATTTTATGATGACAGACAGTAAGGGGTTATGGAAACGTGTTTATGGCTGTGCTATATGTCACTGACCAGTCATAAATGCAACTGTGCTTTTTACTAGCCATGCTATCATCGATCAGTCCTTGAGTATATTAATCTTTGGTACCTTAAAAGCCACATAGATGAGACTGACATCATCATGTAAGCCGGCCATTATGTAACGATCACATGCATATGAAAGGGGCCAATAGTGCATTCTAAAAGCATTGTTAATGTTGCAGGGTGTAATGCTGTCATGCTTTGTAGCGATCAAAGTTCAGCCAACTGCTTGTCATGACTTTGTCTTGTAGACAGTTACCATGTAGTAATTATATGATATGATGACATGGACTATCATGTGACTCTATGAGGTGTTAAGACTGAACTATTTAGAAACAATTGGTTCTGATGCACAGCCATATAACACTCTATTTACTGTCCACTAGAAATGGATGCATTGTATGAACCACCATCAGAAATTTTGCAACGAAGAGCAAACAGAGGCAATTCATTTTTTTCTGTACTTTGATTTGGGAACAATGAATGTAACTGTCATGCAGAAATGCAATTGAAGTCTGGACTAAAGCCTTCTCCAACGCCTCCAAAATCTAGACAGACAGCTAATAACAAGTCTATTTCAAAAGGTTCTGGTGAGTCGCATTCTTTTGATTTGACAGAATGCCCTTGGTATTGGGGAAGCATATCAAGGTAAACCATAGATTTCTCTACGTACATATTATACATCAGTCGTGGTGATTGTATTGACAGAGACAGTGTAACTGAAAAACTTCGTGAACAGCCAGATGGCTCATTCTTAGTGAGAGATGCACAGCAAGTTCGAGGAGAATATACTCTTACTGTCAGGTTTGCTAATTTTCAGTATGTTGTTATCGCATGCTGCACATCTGCTGTGTGGTAAGCTCTGTTTTTCGGTAAACAGTACACGTGTACTTACGTTTGCCTTCTCAATATTATGAGTACGTTTGTTTGCATGTTAGTCAGTTTGTCTCAATTTTGTGGTTCACTTATTTCTCTTTTTACAAGACTTTCTGTTGCTTTTTTAGGAAGGGTGGGATGAATAAGTTAGTTCGCATTCGGCAAGACAAGGGTCGGTATGGTTTTTCTCTTCCATTGACATTTTCGTCAGTGCCTGAACTGATCATGCATTATCGGAGTCACTCACTGGCATCGTATAACCCACAACTCAACTTGTGTCTCAGTAACCCTGTCTCAAGATTTGTAACGGTATGTTTTCTCTTGTAACTCCTGACAAAATAGTTGTCAATTGCATTAATTTAGTTGGGATAGTGAAAGATGTTCGTATTTGCAATTCCACTTGATGTTGCTGTACATTCAAGATGTCACTATTTACAGTAGTTATGCTGCATTCTCACATGGGCATGCATGTGCGCATATGTTATGTGCATGTTGTGTGTGTGTGTGTGTGTGTGTGTGTGTGTGTGTGTGGTGCTGTAGCTCAATTGGTTAGAGAGTTCATTTGGAGAATGAAAACATCCGGGACCTTGCAGGGTTGCAGGTTCAAGTCACAGTGATGGCGAGCTATGGCATAATTTCCTTAAACAAGAAACTTACACACAATTGCTTCTCTCAACTCAGGAGTATAAATGAGTACCTGGTCATTGACTGGGGTGGACATGATCGACCGATGGCTTGGCAAAACATCATGCAAATAACATCATGCAGCAGCGGGTACTTGTGGGCCTTGATGTCCAGCCAGTCCCAGAGCTGTGCCCGCCGTCAGTGCACCTGGATCACTCCGGCCAAGCTCCAGGTGGATTGTAGTGCTGGTACTAACCCTCCACATAGCACATGGAGGCCCTGTCTCTAGAGGCAGGGGAGCTATCTCTGCAACTGACCTTAAGGTTAACGTCAAATGACATGGAGGGCTTAACATTTATTTGTCCATTTGTCCACAAAGCTAGTGTTGCTTTTGGTAGCTTAACAGGATGGCTTTGGAATGAACATGGAATAAGCATAGTTACGAAAGTGATGGTATATCGTGCTGTTATTATTGCCACTCTACTCTATGGTTGTGAGACCCAGACTTTCTACTGGAGACACATCAGACAACTAGACATATTCCACATGCGCTGTCTCTGCAAGATAGCGAATATCAAATTGCAAGATCGACTACCCAACACGGAGGTTTTGAAAAAATGTGAAACATTGGGAATCGAAGCAGTTCTTGTGCAGTCCCAACTTTGTTGGTGTGGACATGTGTGTCGCATGAGAGGCTGCCCCAAAGCTGTCTTTTACGGTCAGCTAAGAGGTGGAAGTAGATCAGCTGGAGGACAGAAGTTGTACTATAAAGATACCCTGAAATCCAATATGAAATTATGTGGTGTTGTGAATGTATCCAAATCTGAAAACATTGCATCAGATCGGACATTATGGAGAGCTGTTTGCATGGAGTCAGCTGCAATCTTTGAGGACCAACAAGTTGACTCATTGAAACGAAAAAGACAGAAGACATAAGCCACTCAGCCGTCGCAAACGGGCTACGTATGTGATATGTGGTTGATCCTGTGGGGCTCGGATTGGTTTATACAGACATAGACAAAGCCATGATTGAGATTAGTCGTTCTGACTACTCATTCCATAGTGTGTGTGTGTGTGTGTGTGTGTGTGTGTGTGTGTGTGTGTGTTTGTCAGTTGAAAAACAGGTATTAGCAGGTAAATGTGGGTACGTATGTTTTATTTCATGCTTTAAGTTTAGCAGGGTGCACAGACTGCTCCATGAAATAGTTCATGATTGTCTGTACAGTTCTATTTTTAGCTACTTGTACGTAACTTGTCTAAAGTTGATTAATGCATTAGTGTCCTTACAGTACCATTAGACTTTGCAGTAATTGAAATTTGTAGACACTGTAGTTTGTGTGGTGGTCAGTGTTATTTTTCCAAATTATCATCTGGTGCATTTGAACTTCCTAGAGTCAAGGTGAAGACACAAGTCAAGAGGCTTCTGGCATTGAGATGTTGCTTGAAAGATTGGGCAAGGCAACTGATAATTTTGATGAAAAGAATGCAGAGTACCTCGTGATATCTTCTCGTCTGGAAAAAGTGCAGAAGGTAGAGTATTTCAGAAATAATTAATGTATACAAGCATCATTATCTTTTTGACAAGTTAGTGGAACCATACTGCTGAGGCTTGTATTAAACTAGTCACTGAGCGCATTACAACTAGTGTAACGGAGTATGTACCTATTAAATAAAGGAGCAATGTGATGCTGGCAACACAACTAACTCAGCTGTGTCTGTCAGCTCATCTCAGATACTAGACATGGGCAAGTCATCTTCATCCAAATAGATGTACCATCACATTTATTGAGGGGAATTTTGTTGATTTTTCATGGTGGTGGTGGTGGTGGTGGTGGTGGTGGTGGTGGTGGATGTTGAGGTAGTGGTGGTGATGATCTCAGGTCAACACTGTGGATTGGTGATTCTTTATCATGGGTTCATGGGCCTTGGATTTTGTGTCCAGCAGTGACAGTGAATTTATATCAGGTCACCTGTCTCTTTTTGTACTTGGTGTGTGGTGTTCTTACTGAGGAATAAAACAGTAAGGACAGAAGTTCCTGGATGACCATTGCAGGCATTGAACACTTGTACTATACTATACAATATAGTCATAGAAACCAGCAGTCAATGCAGCTACACGTAATCTGGTGTCCATTTCAACTTCAATGGGTAAAACGAGTATACTCCTTGATGGAAGTTTCTCAGCTATTTCTGGACTCAAAGTGTAGAGTATAACACTATAACTGTACAATGGTCGTAATTGTGATGTTTCGTTTATGACAGGACATTGGGAAGTTGGAGATTCAAATTCGAGCTCAAAGTGAAATTCATCAGATGCTTGGTGAACAGGTCCTTTTGTTGGAACAAATGACAAATCAAGTGACACTCAGTGAGAAAACCAGACTAATAGACAACAGACGATCAGTTGAACAGAAGATGGTTGCTGCTCATGACCGAAAGGGCAGTCTACACAGACAATTTCAAGAGGGTCAGCAAAAACTCAGCCAACTTGAGAAGCAAAGAGAACAAATTAAAGCTCAGATACTGCAGTTCCATAAAGACAAGGACAAATACAGCACGTAGGATATGCATGAAGCTGTGCACATGCAGACTCCCTAGGGAGTCTAAGTCATGCATGCCGCTTTCTAGCTCCAGCCCGCTTTCTAGCTCCAGCCATGGTTTTGCATAGCCAGACCCTTTCCTGCCACATGCATCATTATTGCCTGGAAGTATGATGCGGTGGGGAAAGGGTCTGGCTACGCGCTACTATGACAGTCATCCATGTGTTGTCTGTGTGTTGGTTATTTAATAATAATAATAATAATAATAATAATAATAATAATAATATTTTTTCTCACACCCAAATAGGGTACAGTTCCCACTTGGGCAGACATAAACTACACACGGACAAACTACATATATACACACCACTATCATACATTCACTACAATACATACAAAGAAAAAAGAAATCCCTATCCATCTGTATGGTCATTTTGAAATGTTAATTTTTCTCTCAGAATTCTCTCTCGCCAAATGTCTATGGATGAAGTTAAACGTCGTCTTTATGCACTGAAACGACAGGCTCGTGGTTCTGATCTCTATCAAGCACCTGAAAAGTTAGATCCACACTATAAGTCTCCTAGACTGGCAGCTTCTACAGCTTCCTACGAAATGTACCAAGACATGTTGTACATGTCAGCAGAGTGAGTAGAGCACTATCAGTCTATCACAGTGAAATAACTAGAAGAATAATGAGTGCTTAATCAATTTCAATTAACTAACTTATAATACCTCAACAATAAGTACTCAGTAGTCAAGTTTTAAGTATCTGCACTGTATCTACAAACTTCGACAAAGCTGCTAGTCAGTCCATTATATGTTAACTAAGTACACAACAAGTTATTTGTTACAGTGAGGTACAGGCACAATGGGAACAGCAACAAGTAGGTGCAGAATCTCTTGTCATTCCTCCTAAATCTACCAGCCGTCACTCAGTATCTAGTGTTGATTTGGGATCGTCTAATCATCAACCAGTACGACCCTTTAAGTCCCAACCCATTATACCACCAAGGGTACATAATTCCTTCTATATCTGCTTCAGCTTGCATTTATGCTATTTTTCAGAGTTCATTACCTCTAACAGAAGAGATGTGGTATGCAGGCAACATTTCTCGGTAAGCAGCGTTCACTTTGCTAACACATCTAAATAACAATTAACGATTGTTTCTTGTCAGACAACAAGCATCTGACTGTCTAACTGGATTGAAGAATGCATCATACCTTGTCCGTGCAAGAACACTCAAACGAGGAGAAAACCATATGTACACCATTGACATTGTGTAAGTAACCACCTCATGCTAGCAACTGACAGACTGGCATTGGCAGTCATTAGTCATGACACAGACTGTCGTCAAATCAAGTGTTGTACAGTTTATTTTGTTATGTGTAATAGCTGGTACGGAGGATTGGAGCACATCAAAGTATTTTGTGATTCATCTGGCAAGCTCGGATTCCATCCTGAAAGAGGAGAGCACAGGACACTGCAAGATCTAGTCACTAACTATAAAACAGTGTCGCTCACAAAACACAACCCCAAACTAACCACAACCCTGAAATATCCATACAAAGCTCCTCAACAATGAATAAGTTTTTATTGTGATGGGCATTGTATACAACAAACTACTAGTATTTAGTATGTTGCAGCTGTGTCATGCTTTTGCTACCTGATTGACCATCATTTCTAGCTCATCAAGACTGAGAAATTCAGAGTTTTCTACTATGTTTGATATGATTATTGTATTTGCAACAGACTTGCTTTTCACCCACACACATCCATTCATCCCAACTGCAATCTCAAACGAAAAATGACTGCTCAGTAACTTCAATATTGGGCATTTATCTGCTAGTAGTTTCTGTGCAAGGCCAAGTGAGCAACGAAACATAAAGCCATCAGTAGACAAAACTCCCATTCCATGAGCCTTGCCACTGTGATCAATGCACACCAACTCTGGCTCCATGTCCTTGTTGGCAACATTAATTTCACAATACAGCAGGTCACCAATCTACATTGTACAACACATCAAATGATCAAGGATTACGTGCTTAATTAAATACCTCATACTATGCAAGCAACTAAATGAGCAAGTTCAACGTATAGTCTCGCGTAGCCAGACCCCTTTCCGCCTCGTCATACTTCTGGGTGAAAATGGGTTATCAATTCAAATAAGCAAATAATGTAATAGAATGTATGGTCAAGTTCTCCAAACATTTCTGAACAAAGTAATAAGTATGTTACTACTTTTACACATATGCCAACAGTAGATGCTAGAGAGCTCTTTCCTTCCATAAAGTAATTACTAACAAATAATAAAAACCAGAGTTGTATCTCAATAGCTAAGACGTTAGTGACTACTGTGAATAAATTACAATTTAGCAAGGGCTGCTGCCTGCATGACGCACGCAGACAAAGATCTGTGGAATCTATGGAGCTCCAGCTAGTCTTCAAACTATTGACATTTCCCGACATATCGTTAGCTGCATTGGCACTAACGTTTTGACAAAACTTTTGCCAAGTAGAGAGATTGAAAATCGTTAAATATAAACATGGAAATTGATAAACAATTAAACTATTCAAGACATCTAGATCAAAGACATGCAGCCTATGATATAAACAGAATGAGCACATGCATGCACTCAAGGAAACAAGTCTAGAATTCTAGTGACTTATAGACATCTCAATTCAGCAACAGTGAGAGTCTATTACCACGCTAAGTACGTAATTATAAGTTACCACCCACTTTTTCTATTAGGAGTAACAAAACCTCCTGTAATTAACAACTTATTAAGATCACTTTAGAAAGATATCCTTACAAGTTTACCTAGAGGCTGTCCTAAATATTGAGTGGTACGTGTACGTAGCCAAATCGCGGTGCACACTAGAGTTCAACTTTTAATTTAAGTACAAATACCTGACCTGCACATTTGGTCTGTTTCTTTTCGTGGCTCCTTCAAATGCTAAATATGGCAACATACCAGGTTGGCTACAACCAATATCAACTCGAAAGTTGTCACCAGGTTTGCCTATCACAACTCCAATTACGCGCTCTTTCACCAAAGGAGCATACTAAAAAATGTCACGTAACCACGAAAACAAGCATTTGTATAAAAATAAAATAAAATAACCTTTTTGTGGTTGATATCAATCCAATAAATGTTTGGCTTTCTGAACCGTAGGACACCAAACTTACTCGCTAAAATCTTGGCATGCTCTACACGTACACCTGGTCCCAATCTGAGCTGAACATCTCCAGAAACAACGCCAAGTACGTCACCAGGCAAGACAACGCTCCCTGCAACAGCGTCCATTGATATTAATTTTTAACGAGTGCGAGTGTCACACAAACGTCGTCGTCACATGGTTGGTGTATTCAGCTAGTTTTGAGACGAATTATTGGAAATGTAGTTTTTAGGGAGAAAGGAAAGGCGTAAACAAGTACTACCCTCCAGAATGGGCTCCCGAAAAAGTAAGACGTAGAAAATGATCACGTGATAACGCGAAACAATGTACTGAATTATTTGAAATAACTAAATAGTATTTGTTTAGTTTTTGTACATCTGTTTATTAGGGCTCACTGAACAAATTTCACGGAACTCATGCTCTAAGAGAAAGAGCCAGGAAACTTGATCAGGGCATTCTTCGAATAAGGTAGATTAAATACGAGTTTGATGTGCTAATATAGAGACAACTGACAGGTTTAACTAGAGAAGATTTTAGGCAGGAGACAGACATGCAAATTAAACAGGTGTAGGCATGCAGGCTGGCAGACAGACAGGTAGGTATGATTGAATTTTAGAAAGTACATGTCAGCGAATGACAGACAGACAGGTGGTTGACATGTAAGTTAGTGTTTCTTGGTTAATTAATTAACACTTTCTTGTATGCAATAGATTTGAATTGCCATACAACATTTGGTGCAATGGATGTGGAAATCATGTGGGAATGGGTAAAGCGTCTTGTTTATTGAGAGGATGATATTTGTTTGTACTGTTATGTGTTAAAGGTGTAAGGTATAATGCTGATAAGTCAAAAGTTGGAAACTACTATTCCACTCCTATTTGGAAATTTCGAATGAAATGTCATCTTTGTGACAATTACATTGAATTTCAAACTGATCCTAAGGTTAGTACAATGTTAATAAAATAATTAATAATATGTAATAATTTAATTAATTAATTGACAAAATAGCACTGTACAGTCAGAAAATCCAACACGTCCCAAAATTTGGAGGGGCCATGGGAGCCATAACAACTCTGCTGTGTTATAGTAACTGTAGAAATGTTTTCTTGAGCTGAGCCATGTGTGTTTGCAAACAGCCTTGAGAATGATGGCAAAGCTGAGTCTAAATTTTTGAGAAATTTGATTTCGAAAACACTAATGATCTGATTAACTACATGACTCAGCTTTTGTTTGTGGTTGCTGTAGAATTGTGAGTACATTGTGTTAAGTGGAGCCACACGTCACAACCAGCGGTGGGAACAGCAGGATAACGAGGGACATGTTGTTGGTCAGTTTCCTTACCAGGTTGTGTGTGTGTGTGTGTGTGTGTGTGTGTGTGTGTGTGTGTGTGTGTGTGTGTGTGTGTGTGTGTGTGTGTGTGTGTGTGTGTGTGTGTGTGTGTGTGTGATTACCTTTTTCTGAGTGATTACCTTTTTCTGAGTTGAATAAAAGTGAGTGAGTGAGTCAGTGAGGCATGTGTATGTACATACATACATACATACAATACTGACGTATGTACATATACATATAAATGTTTGTGTGTTTGCTCACTGCTGTATGTTTGTCCCTCATTGACACATGCAGACAAAGGGGAGAGTTTCAAAATGGCTGAAGATCCAATGTACAAGTTGGAGCATGGTATAAAGGATCAAAAGAAAGCAAACGAAGAACAGCCGAGACTGAGTCAACTTGAGGTAGACATTAACATTACTTGCAAGTTTTACTGGAATGTGTTGCAATTGACAAACCATTACTTTCATTATGCAATAGGACATGCAGTTAGCCAACAAGGATGACTTTGCTGTAAATCAGCTGTTGAGGAAGAAATTCAGAGTGAGGAACTCATGAACGTTTAGCATTTCTTGCAAGGGCCGAGGAAGTAGTGTTGTGTGTTATATATGTAGGCAGTAAAGAAAGACAGAAAGAAAAGTGAATCTAGAGACCAAATCTTACTTTCCAAAGCCTCCCTCAACATTCCTCTAGTTGAAGAGAATCCAGATGATGTTCAGTTAGCAACAACTGTCAAGTTCCACTCACAGTTTGGTATGGTGACAATGTCACATAGTCTAATTGTTCTAAATGATAACTTACATCTGTACATGCAAGTGGACTCATTAGCAAAGCTATATATAGGCAATTTTCCTAATTATAAGAATAAATTGATTTTCAGTAGTTGAGTAGTAATGTGGTGTCTTCTGATTTAGAACGACTAAAAGACAAACGTCATGCACTCAAGCTGCAGTCTATTTTCAGTAGCCAGAATCGATCTAGATCCAGTCATCTGGTGTCTAAACTAGGAGTTGTTAATCACCGGAACTTTAAACCATTACTTGGAACACAAGAAGACACAGCAGTAAGTGGTGTTGTCAGGAAACGAAAACACTCGCAACAGCACGAAAATGTGAGCCCACATAAGGCAACGGACACATCTTCTGTACAAACTTCAGTTGTATTCGGAGAAACGTCATTAGTATCTGATGAATATGGAAGTAACACAGATTCTGATTCATAAGTAAATGTATTAGCATTAAACATAAAATGGTTTAATATTAAAGGTGAACATAATACTGACGTGGCATTGGAAGTATTGGGTCAGGTTAATTAATAGTTATGTTGCTTGTTCTTTGTTACGGTTGATATTGGCTGGCTTGGGCAACTGTGTATGTTCAGCTGTGATGTACATTTGCTGTTTCATGCCACCCTACATAAACCGCATTTGGCACATCAGGAAGGGTCAACTCACCCCCACCAAGTGAATTGTGAATTATGAAATATGATAGTGGACTTTCAAGTGTCAAAGTGCTACATTACACTTTGATCAGTAACTCCAAGCATCTCCAATAACCAAAAAATTAAATCCTTTTAAAAAGTGGAAATTTCTAGTGGACCTCACAATTTCAATGACAGCAGGCCACAGCACTTTGGTAGGACATACTAATTAATGGTTTTTGTTTGACTTAATTCTACGAGTTATTCCTCCTTGTCCTCGCCTTGGTTTTTGCTTGTCTTCTTGGTGTCGTCATCACTTTTGGCTGCATCTACCTCTGCATTTTTCATTATCTCATCTCTAACTTCTGTCAGAGCTTGTCCCAAAAGATTCATTCCCCTCCATGTTTCCCTTGACCATGCTTCCTCGTTTTCAGCAGACAATCCAATCCCCCATATCTGGTCATTGGGACTTGCCTCAACCAGAGTAGTTCCAGTTGTTGCAAAAAGTTGTTTCTTTAACTCACTGTTCTGAGTGAACTACAATATGTAATAAATTAAGACAACACAATGACTAACTTTCATACACATAGAAGCAATCAATGGTATCTATTTGCAGTGCTTGGAGTCAGTGTACCCGATGAGTGTGCACAATGAGTAGCAGTTGCATGTACGTAGGCAGGTTTACATGACATGCAGTAGCACTGTAGTGTTGTGCAAGTTGATGGTATTTGATCAACTCTACAGAGGAATTACGGTAACCTTTGCCGATCAACTCTGCAGAGGAATTACGGTAACCTCTGCCGGTACATGGGACAGACTAACAAATTATAATGCTACGTGCACTAGCAAGCGCAAGCGCGCGCACACACACACACACACACACACACACACACACACACACACACACACACACACACCACTTCCACAATAAACAAGTAGAGTAGGATTCAGTCAGCTGTGAATAGCATGGCAGTAAGCCAATTTTTAAGTCACCAATCAAGTGCATGAGCCTGAGGCCAACCCCACAATACATGAACTTTAGATACTAGACTATATTTATGAAATGTGTACCTTTGCAGTATTTGCAGCCTTTACAATATCTAATCTGTGTTGCATCCATGTCTCTTCATTGAAGTTCCTTACTTGTCGACCAAGTTTCTTCTGCCCTGATGGTTGTGTTGTAGACAGCACTTTATCAGCAGTTTGACGGTCTTTAAAGAGCACTATGACATATTACAAGCACTCTTTATTCACAACAATTATGTACTTTAATTAATACCTTAGCTAATTATAATTAGTATTGAGCTCCTCACGTATACACGCCAGACTAATGATCACATGATGTTGTACGCTGTGCAAAATGCAATGCAAATATTGACGGTTTGTACAGTCCGGTGTAGTCTCGCGTAAAACCTCTTCTCAAGATTAAAGGGAAAGGGTTTGGCTACGTTTCCATGATAACAGTATTACTACTAGTTTGCTTCTTGACATGCGGGTCGCCTAGTACCTGCTTTCTTATGCATCATGTATTGCTCTGCACAGTTGTACGTGATTCCACCAACGGTAAACGATGCAGGATACCATTGACTAAACGGCGAATTTGACCTCCAGAAAAACGTGAACTTTTCCATTTCTGACAAGCGCGCGTTAGGTTAATAGCGCGCGTTGCGGTGATGTCGTGGGCTCCGCTAGCCGTTGAGAGTATCGTCATTTTTGCCGTTACAGTCTTTCTTGTTCACAGATATGGCGACCTGCGGAAGCATTATGTGTTTACATCTGTGTTTGTGATCATAACCTGGTTTATTTCTTTTATGATCGTCTTCCTATTGCCTATTGATATCAGTGCTGTGAGTTGACTTACTTGCATAGTACTGTACTGTCTTTTAGTTCATACTTTAATCTTACGTGCTATTTCTTTTTGGTAGACGCTTTTTAATCGATGTATTGAAAAACATTCTGGGGTCAACAACAGCTCGTGCGAGGAACCTTGGTCTTATGTCAGTGTTCAGTCATTAAAAATTATTTGGGACATCATCTATTGGTCTTCACAACTGCTCACATGGTAAAATGACGTTGAGCACTATCCAGCCAATTAATTAATTTACTACTTATATAGAGATGCATGCACTACTCTAGAGTAGATCTGATGCTTGTATTGCTGTGACAATATCTTGTGGTGTGTTTCAATAGGATCATTTTGCCGTTTGTTCAATCTTATGTGACTGCTGCGCAATTTACCATTCGTGGAAAGTTAGGAGCAATGTTGAAAGAGAATGCTATTGTTTATGGGACTCTGGCTGTAATCGTGGCGATTTTTCTTATCTATGTAATTGCAGCTGGAAAACTGAATGGGTAAGATGGTAGCTTTGTATAATTAAGTGCACTACAGTCGTCTGTGTGTAGCCTTTCTTCTCATGTGCAAGCTCATAAGTATAATACAACTATTACAATATTAAACTATTAATTTTTATGATATAATTTATATCAAGTGTGTGTGTGTGTGTGTGTGTGTGTGTGTGTGTCAGTGTGTGTTTGTGTGTGTGTGTGTGTGTGTGTGTGTGTGTGTGTGTGTGTGTGTGTGTGTGTGTGTGTGTGCATTAGTGTTACGTAGCCAGACCCTACTGCCTTGTCATGCTTCTGGGTGATGGTACAAATGGAGAGTAATCTTTCTGCCTAGAAGAATGACATGGCAGTAGGGACTGGCTGTTTGTGTCTGTCTATTTGTCTGTGTGTGTGTGTGTGTGTGTGTGTGTGTGTGTGTGTGTGTGTGTGTGTGTGTGTGTGTGTGTGTGTGTGTGTGTGTGCATTAGTCTTACGTAGCCAGACCCTACGCCTTGTCATGCTTCTGGGCAGTGGTACAAATGGAGAGTAATCTTTCCGCCTAGTAGAATGACATGGCAGTAGGGACTGGCTGTTTGTGTCTGTCTATCTGTCTATTTGTCTGTCTGTTTGTGTGTGTGTGTGTGTTTGTGTGTGTGTGTGCACACGCACGCGCATTAGTCTTACGTAGCCAGACCCTACGCCTTGTCATGCTTCTGGGTGGTGGTACAAATGGAGAGTAATCTTTCCACCTGGAGGAATGGCATGGCAGTAGGGACTGGCTGTTTGTGTCTGTCTATCTGTCTATTTGTCTATCTGTTTGTGTGTGTGTGTGTGTGTGTGTGTGTGTGTGTGTGTGTGTGTGTGTGTGTGTGTGTGCAGGTGTGTTATGATCAAGTCTTGGTATTTCTTGCAAACAAAAGTTAATTAAGAAACTCAGAATGGTGAATTCTGTCAGGAACCCGAAACCACTATTTTTGTAGTTGAACATTGCAAGGCTCAAGAAGCGTCATCAAGTTGTCAAATATTGCCCTGCAATTGCAAATTCATGATCTGATTGGTATCATAGGTTGTTATATGACAGCAATCAGATCAGTGACTGTGAGATGAAATTAAAACAGGTTGATACAGAGAACTATAGTATTTTGCCTTCAATTATTCGAATTTGGCATTCAATTATCCAATCCAGGTAATCAATTATCCGAATTGGGCGTCCAATTATCTGATTCAGGCGTTCAATTATCGGTTGCTTACGGCTGCATGTACTGTACTAACATGAAAACTAAATAACTTACATAGTCTGCAGTTGGGAGCTGCTCAAATATCGTCATTCATCAGCTGTCTAGGCGCAATAGTTTGTAATTAATCTTGAAGTTAGCGTAAATTTAGCTAGTGTGTGTGTTGTACGTTTGCTTTGCACTAATCTTGGTGTCCCATGGCCATGTACGTTTCCACGGAGGTTTTTGCGAACGAACTAAATCTACATATCTATGAAGCTTTTGATGCTTTGCTTCACCCCTCGGTTTTTACGTGGTGAACTTGGTAAGGCGCACATCCTTAGTGAGATCATGCAACACTTCCATCTATGGATAAATGCGTCATTGCCCTATAGGTATTTAGCTAATCAAAGAGCTCAAATTTCACTACTTATCGCCTTCCCACCATTGTTGAATCAACAATCGTTTATTGTTCAGCTGAAATGTCAGACGTCGTGAAAGAAATGTTGCGGTTTTGACTTTACGTATCACACTGAGAGAATTATTGCTATAGATTTGGTACTTCTATGACTGAACCTCAGATAATTGAACGCCTCATTCAGATAATTGAACGCAAAATACTATAGTTAAATTTGTGATCAGCACACCATGCATATATTATACCTTTATTTGTATTCTGTCTTATCAGTTTTCTGTTTTTAGTGCTTCTCTTACTGGCATTGCTGTCACTGCATCAAATACTTGGGGTCTTTTTGTGCTTGTTATTCTTCTTGGCTATGGTCTGGTTGATATTCCACGTTCAGTGTGGCATTTTAGCCAGTTGGATTACAGTCTTAATTATTCATATTTCAAAGTAGCAAAATTAAAGCTTGACTTGGAGGATGCAAAAGCAAGCCTGAATGAAGTGTGTGATGAGGTGAAGACTTTACTGCAGAAGATTCGATACAATGATCCTTTCTATAAATACATTGACACAATTGCCAACAAGGTATGATGTGGATGTTGCATGTGCATGTGTATGATGTGTTGCTGTTTTTTGTTTAACAATTCTGACATCAAGTTTTTAATGTTAAATTTTTGAATAGAGGGTTTACAAACATTATTATTCAAGTATTGTTAAAACATTAAGGGCATACTTACTTTTCTTTTGTAACATTTGTAACATTTGTCTTTAGTGTCCTCAAGGTGTTATCTCTCAGTCTGATCGTACACTTGATGATTTTGATGATTTTGATGATGGGCAAAGTCAAGACACTATCTCAATGTCAAGACTTATATCTACTCATAGAAATGTGATTAGAGCCGTTCGTGACACAAACAGAATGCAAACGTAAGTGTATACACTGTGATAGCTCTGTATGTTGCAAAATTCTCTGATGTGATTTGATTATGCGTATATTTTTATTTATGTCTGGTGTACACTGATGAACAGTAAACATTTCGATAATGTATGTGTTATGAGAGAATGCAGTTGCTGACATTTTTATTACATGGTGTGTGGTCTTATGTCACAAATATCATGACATGATGGCAATAATGTAGCAGCTTATTAAGATGGAGGTTATAATTATGCATCATGTTTGGAAAGACACATCATCAACACAATTAGATAAACTTTGGTATAATGTTATGTATTATTAGGTCTTGATGGGAATAGATGTTTTCATACTTGGACTTTGATTATGTTATTTAGTGGCAAACCTGTGAAACAACAGCTTAATGGTGAAAGTTATGTCTGTTTCTAGCAGTGGCCTACTATATAGCTATATAAACTTTTTAGGTAGTCTACTGTGCATCGAGGTCTTGCAGCTGTAGGCTTGGAGAGAGGTAGACAGATGTCATGGATATGTTTGCTAATTTGTTTAGTTCTTTCACTGTCAGCAGAGTGCAAATTTGTTATTTGATTGTTAGACTTTAGACAACTAGTAGACTATAAAGAAGTTACTGTTGTTTACTCCAATAGCTAGGTTTTTGCCTGCTAAAGTTGAAATAGAGCCGTTGTAGTTCTTTGGTATGAAATGGGTTCTTATTGTTGTGTAGCCAGTGGGATGTGCTGATTGAAAGAGCTTTAGGTTATGAAGATATCAAGGCTCAAGCACTAAGTAGTGATCATCGATTTCGGCCATCTTGGAGGTCACCATCATCGCCTTTGCTGTGTAAAGCAGAATTTCCTTGTCTGGGTGAGTCTTGGGGCTAATGGTCGGGGAAATTTACAAGCTGGTCGAATGTATCATGAGACACGCTGATATTATATTGTTTTGTTAGAGTGGTGGTGGAAAGTTCGTCTTCGTCGCCTAGTTTTTGTATTCATTGCCATTCTTTGTGTATTGGCATCAGTAATCAGCGTTTGGTCTGAAGTAACATTTTTCAGCACTAAGCCTATTTTGTCAATTTTTGCTTGGCTTGTAAAAGCAACAGGAGTGGATCAGCAAGCATTTATTCTGACTGAAGTGAGTGAATGTTGCTGTGAAGTGTGGTACAAAGGGCATCTTCAATGGCCAGTTATTTTAAACTAACAGAAACATAAATGAACAATCTTTAATTAATGACATTTCTACTGGATTTAGCTGTAAGTCTTTGTCTCGTATTAATTTTGTGTTTTTCTGTGCGAGAACAGCTGCCATATTGAGTAACAATTGACTGCCTACTTGTACTTTTTAAGAGACAAAGCACTTGCATTTTGTTAGGGTTGTGCAGACAGCAATTGTGGCTTTGATCTTCCTTTTTAACCTGAAATACTTTGGCTATTCTAAATTATACTTGCTTGTGTGTGTGTGTGTGTGTGTGTGTGTGTGTGTGTGTGTGTGTGTGTGTGTGTGTGTGTGTGTGTGTGTGTGTGTGTGTGTGTGTGTGTGTGTGTGTGTGTGTTATCTTTTTATCAGACTACTAGCGAAATTTAAAAAATTCGTAGAGTCAGCCCTCTAGGTCTTAGCTCTAAGATGAAGATTCTTTACTTGTATACTACATATGTCATTATAACTGTTGGCTATTGTGTTTGTAGCTGTTATGCATATTGACAGTTGGATATCTGGCTGTTTGTGCGTATTACACCATATTCCAGTTTCGATTTTTCAGCTACTACTATCTCGCTCCTCATCACCATACAGATGAAGGCTCTCTCCTTTTCTGTGCAATGTTTCTCAGTCGACTAACTGCTCCCCTTTGTCTCAATTTTTTGGGAATGATTCATCTTGATAGTCACGTGACTGGAGAATCTGATGAATCAAATGAAACAGCTTTCACACAAACAATGGGTCACATGGATGTCATTCCTTTTATGGCCAATTACTTCTTTGTCTATTTTCCATGTATTCTACTTCTTCTTTGTCTTCTTACTTTAGTAAGGGCAGGCAGCCGCATTCTTAACTGTTGTGGAATTCAGCAGTTTCTTGAAAATGACGAGATGTCAAGTGATTTAATCAGTGAGGGGAAGGAGTATGTGAGGATTGAGCGGAAAAGAAGAGGACAAGATCCCGATCGAATAAAGGTATTTGTCTACTTTTGATATACTGTAGATAGTGGTAGTAGGTATCCAAGAATATTGTGTCTAAAGACGTTGGTATTTTATATTATACTCTACTTGCTTGTTTGTTGTAGACATCTTCCCATCTGCTTGTTGATATGCAGGCCACAAGGACAATTGATCAATCTCGAGCATCTACAAGAGGAGGTAGACGTCCAAAATCACGTGATGTTCAAAGAGTAAAATATAATCGTGGGAAGAAAAGAGATGATAATGTGGAACTGATGACGTCAATGGAGGGTGCAGAATCAGATCAAAACTTATCTCTCAACAGTCCATCACTTGATATACACAGAGGGTCCAAGGGCGGGTCTGTTGTTGCAAGAGGAGTGTTTAATGATATGTAGTCTAGGTGTTGATTTGCTTTCTGTAGCAGTTCAATGATAAAACATAACACAATACATATATTATTTGGTAGTTATTTTTGAAGCAAGAAATTAAATTGCCTCGGCCTCCCAGACCCGTGTAGCGCCGATTAAAAATCGTCCTATTCATTCGATACTTCTTGATCCAGATCAATTGGTAGACGTTGCAAATCCATCTCTGTAGCAGTGACCCTGTTGAACTTAATCTGAAGCAACAATGACAAACTACGATCTGCGCAGTTTCGGTCATGTGCTTGCCGGTCCTTTAATGCGCATGCTCCTTTTCGCTCCAAGATGTCTCGTCGTTTCAAGATGGGAGAAGGAGATTGGGTTTGCTCGCTGCCGAAGTGAGACACTCTTACCGCGAAAGCAATTAATACGAAGACGTGAATTGTGCAAATTTAGATGCGGGAATGTCAACTTCGCAAGAAGAGACAAATGCAATCGTTGTGGAACGCGTTCGTGATAGCCATACACGTGCACGTATTCTAGCACGTTACATCATACAAATGTGTTGTGCTACAGCTAAACCTGTTGAAAGTGGACACGTAAAATTGACTGGTGGCCATGAAATTGGAAAAAACGCCGCAGAGAAGAGCGGAGGATTATTCAGTGCTGATGACTGGCAATGTAAAGGGTCAGTTGTTCAATTGCAGCTATGATAAACGTAGAGTGGTTATGAAGTTGTTGATGTGACATCAGCTGTGGTAATGTGAACTGGGCAAGGAGATCAACGTGTAACATTTGTAATGCTCCCAAGTTTGGAGTTGAAGAGGTGAGAACAGGTGAGTGCGGAAACAATAACTGTTATGTCATTTGATAATAGACTTAAGCAGTAGAAGCAAAGTTGTTATCGTTGATGTAGCATGTATTTCATGAAAGACGAGATTTTAAGACAAACCTGCACGCAATTGAATGGGTTTTCATTAATTAAGATATCAACTAGTAACAAAAATGTGAATAATGTAGTTCGTCTCTGATATGCTACTCCCACGTCATGAGAATGGTTACAAACGGTTTGAAACGTACTGCTTACTTTCTTCGCAGTATTGAACATCAAGGTATGTCAGTGTAAGAGCCTACCAAACTATTTATTTTATTCTGAGTTACTAATGTAGTACAGTTTGAATATCATGAAGACAGTCATAAGCCTTGAAGGACTACTGATTTCTTTGTTACTTTGTGTCAGGATTGTTGTTTGTGTGTGTGTGTGTGTGGGTGTGTGCGCGCGCGCGCTCTCGGCACATGCATGAATGTGACTGTGTGCCTCTGTTGTGTAACTGGTGTTTCTAAGTCTAGTTGGGATCTACATATCTGCTCTACATTTTGTAGGGTTAGGAGGAGGCTTCAAAGAAAATGATGACATAGAATATGTGAGGAGAGATGACTCAGATAGTGAATATGATGAGGTGTGTTTCTTGTCCCTAATTCTTGATTATTTACCATTCTGAATTTAGCAAATTTTGTTCTTAGTTTGGTCGTAAGAAAAAGAAGTTTCGATCCAAGGTACGCAATGGTCTTACTGTACATGTCACCTTTGACTACACAAGGCATTAAATTTATGTTGGACTTAAGACTGGACTTGTGTGTGTGTGTGTGTGTGTGTGTGTGTGTGTGTGTGTGTGTGTGTGTGTGTGTGTGTGTGTGTGTGACATCTTATTCAATTCAATGTGACAGGACACCAAACAAGGAACCTCAGAACACAATGTCGCAAGCAAAACACCAAGTCATGCTGGGAGTACCAACCAAACAGACGAAAATGATGATGATGAGGAGGAGGACGAGGACGAGGAGGAGGAGGAGGATGTATCTAAATACAATCTTGAAGATGATGATGACGATGAGGAAGATTTGGCTAAGTATGATCTAGATGAGGAGGAAGAAGAGGGATCTGATAAGGACTCTAATAAATACCATCTGGACAGTGACTCCTATGCTGCTGAAAGGAAACCTGTAGGGTGTGTGATGTCACTCACTCGATGACAACCAATTTAGCTTATTGTTTCAATTACGTGATCTGTGTGACTACTACTACATTGCCCATGACGTCACACTCTGCTGTTATTTTTTTCAGGGAGTTAAAAATGTCAAAACATAAGGGTGAAGAGGCAATCACTTCACAAGCCAAGAGAATGAAAGCAGCAGACTAACTATTCACAATACTCTTGGTGGCGGTATTGGTCATCTCACTTCTATTGTGAGTAATGAGCCATCTTACTAATCAAGTTGACTCTCTTCTAGATCTATTCAACCCTGACAAGCAATCAAGTCTCATCAGACCAAAAACAATTTAGAATTATTATTCTACAAACCTGTACACAATAAACAGTCCAGCTGCTTTAATATTGAAAAATGAAAGTCGAGATTAGGCTAATGCGTATTAGATCATTACCCATTTATTATTACTGGTGCTTCTACAGGCAATATACTCTGCGAGAGCTTACTTACTTACTCACTTAGCAGTTTCTATGAGCATTGTTGTGAGACATGAGACAATTTCCCTTGTGATTCATACTGCACCGAGTCAGCACTGACTGACACAGGAGGATAGCCTGATGGTTGTGGACCAGAAAATGTAAAGGATGCAGCAACAGCCGGGATGTAAGGAGGATAGTCCATAGGTGAGTGGGAGAAACCCTCATGGGTAACCATAACATTAGGACTGTACTGCTGTACTGCTTGTTGACGAGGCATAAATCCTAATGTCATTTGATGTTCAGATCCTTCCAGTGATGATGACCTACTGTGAGGTTGTATTCGGTCAATAGTCAAGCAATCATGAAGCTGGTTTTGTCCTGTGTAAGGCGGTGTATCAACTGACCTTGACTACCAACAATGAAGACAATCATAAAAACAAACAATATAGATGCTCCCTTAGTTTCCCTACCTTCTTCTTTAACTGCTGTTGGTCTTTGAGCGTGTGAGTTTTTGCATGTTTGCGAAGAGAGCTTGGGTCAGTATACCGTTTTGTGCAGCCTGGAACCTGACAGGCATATGGTTTCTAAAGAGAAATGTACAGCACTATAATATATTCAACCATCACCATCATTAGTTTTTACTGTATCCAAGTGAGTTCTTTGATGTTTTGCTCGGTCTGATGAGTTTGAAAAGGCCTTGTTGCATCCAGAAAAGGTGCAAACATATGGCTTTTCTCCTGTGTGACTTCGAAGATGTATCTTCAAATTCTCTAGTCGTGAGAATGCCTTGTTGCAACCCTCAAACTGAACAAAGCCCAAAATTGGTCAGCCAACACTTTACAAATGAAGACACAATGCTATATCTGTCATGCATGTCTATCTGCATGCCTGCCTGCCTGCCTGTTCATTCCTCAGGGTTCTGATCTGTTGTCTGTCAGATTTACCAAAGCATTAATTAATTAAGTTAAATGACCAACCGTGCATTTATTTGGCTTCTCTCCTGAATGAACTCTCATATGAATCAAGAGTTTATATCTTGCATTGAATGGCTTGTGACTTCGTGTGCATCCTTGCCAGTAACATGTGAAGTCTTCCCCTTTCCTCTGATCTATGTGTATCTTCTCAAGATGTCTCACCAGTTCATCTTGATCCTTGAACAGAACATCACATCCAGCCCATCTACAAATATGCTGCCTCAGTTCTTCTCCATCTTCAAAAAGGCCACCTTCTAGCATGCCATCTGGAGAACCAACTTCTCCATACATTGCATAGGTCTGCCCATATTGAGGATACGCAGCTGTTGTATGAGATGGTTGCTCAATTTCATACGACATATGCTGCTGGTGGCCACGTGGATCCTGTACATTATTTGCTGTTTGATTGTAGTAGAAATTCATAGTGGTGTGCTGATGATGAGTGTGCACTTCCTGCAGTCGTACTTGTTCTAAAGACCCTCTGTCCACTACAGGTGGATGTGGCTGCAAAGCAACAACCTGTTCACAGAACTGGCCATTTCCAGATGGGTACTGAGTGGTAGACTGTGGCAAAGAATACTGATGCTGAGCATGAGTCTGTGGAGGAGGATAAACACCAGGAGCAACTGCAGATCCATTGTAAGGAGTTCCATTCTGACTCCTAGAAGCCACAGGATTCGATGGTTTATAAGGCTTATGATGAAGAGGAGGAGGCAAAGCCTGTGTACCAGTGCTGCTGACTTGAGGATAACCACCACTAAAGTCAGTCTGCTGATATGGCCCATTGCCAGAAGACACTTGTAATAAATTAAATGATGAGGATGAAGGGTAAACACCTTGACTTACTGGGACCTGCTGTGGTTTGGTTGGTCTATGATGCTGCACAAAACTTGGTCCAACTGGCACACGTTCTGACCGCTGCATCTGCTGAGTCTGCATGTGATGCTGGTACTGTTGCTGCTGATGTTGGTGCCGCATCTGTTGCTGTTGCATTATTTGCTGTTGATGAATCTGCTGTTGTTCTATCTGCTGCTGTATTTGCTGTCGATGTGTCTGTTGTTCTTGCAGTTGTTGCTGCTGCTGCATCTGTTGTTGCTGTCTCTGTGTCAGTTGTCTCTGCTGCTGCTGTTGTTTGCAAAAAGCTGCTTGCAAAGCTACAACCTGAGGATTGTCTTTAACATAGGCAGGGCCACTGATCCGAGGTTTCATTAGAGCGCTAGAAGCTTCACTTCCAGAGGATGTCACGTACGGGTTTCTGGGCAATTTACTTGGATTTGTAGAAGAGCTGCCAAGCTGATGGCCAAAAGATCCAGTGGAAGCAAAGGCAGGAAAAGGTGCAGTTCCGCCTCCGTTTAAATACGCAAGCAGAGAAGTGGGAGAAGATCTGATGATGGAATTAAGATCCATCAGTTCTGACAGCGCTGGAGATATCGAGTGAGCTCGTTTTCTATTTATTGCAATAGCACTCTTGGCCCCAATGAAAGGCTTTGGAGAATTCCTTATCAGAGATGACAAATCTGACAAATTGAGAGGAAAAAGATTCGAATCTAATAAGCTGGGGTCGATGCTAAGGCCACTGCCGATGTCGATGTCGCTCATTCCTGCAACAAGCTGTTGTTGACTGTTGGCGAGATTTTGTTGCTGCGTGTTGTCAAGAGTAGCAAGCGGAGGTAATACACGTTGCGCACCGGACCAGTCGGCCGGCATGTATGCCGACTCTGCAAACGGCACGCCACTCAACGGCTCACTCGTCAAACGAATAGACGACACGTCACTAGGTGCAGGAGACTGTACAGCCATCTGATACATGTTCGCCGTCCTTCTACTGTGGTTGAGAGGATAGAGACGCTTAGGAGGTGGAACTGGAACTGCAAATCGACCATCTGGCTTGGCACCCCCGTATCCTTGTACTGCATTCCTCGGATCTTTCGTTGACGAAAAGATCGGGTTGTCTTGTCTTGCGTGTGAATTCTGTGTGCCTATATTCGTGGACTCTCCAACAGGCTGACCGCCACTCACAAGGCTTCGCCGCGTGGAGAGTGAAGGTAGAATATAAGGACAAGCGGAGTTTGATGAAGAGTGCGGCAACTGTCCATGCTGGTGGTTCATAGCTCGTTGCTGTTGTGATTCCTGCAGGCAGCGACATGGAAGTCACCGACAAGTGTTACAAATACACAAACACCTCACCTCGTGACAGCGTGTGGTTAAGAGACAGAACGATGAGCAACGTCTGGCTCGCTCAACACACGAACTCAAACCTTGCGCACTCACCGAGACGCCGCCAATATCAGAAACGACACGCGTGGGTTTGGATGTGCAACTGGGGGTCCAAAAAATTATCGCTTTGTGCAAATAGAATCAACAATGTGGGAACATGTAGTAGCTCGACCAATGAACGACCGTTATTTTGACAACCGGAAACGATTCAATTACTTGGTAGTCGCGGCTGTACTCCCCCGTCCTGGTGATAGTAAACAACAACAGCGCAAGGTTGTGGACTGCGTCACATGGTTAACGCTATAAACAGCACCGCAAACGACCAGAAATTTCAAGTCATGACATGCACGGCAACACACGCCGCAGCTCTTAGCACGCAGAGACAGGAAAAGAGACAAAATCTTAATCGAATTAATCTATTCATGTGGATCACTTTCCATCCAACAACAACTACGCATCGAGTTCCTCATACAGATCTTCCTCCACGAGGTGTCCACCGACTGTTCAACAAACAAACCGTTGTTACCGTTATTACCGACATTTACCATACACTGACATGCACATGTATGGCATTAGCCTACCTGAGACGTCATCATAGCATTCCAAATCTTCCATATCTATTAATATTAATCATCATTAAATTTGTACAATTAAGTCTTACTATTAATTAAGAACGATCAGTTCCTATACATTTAATTAAAACCTCTGCTGACAACAGATTTACTCATGCATCTGCTCCCTAGCTAGCTAGGTGCTTCAATAAATACAACATTATACTCTAGTATGGCAAATTACAACTTTACAACTGAAAACAAAAAATATTCCCACTAAAAGAGTTCTTGGCACTAGCAGACAGACACACAATCAAGTCTTATTATTGGTAACTTGATTTTCTTTTAGGTTGCTAATAGTAAACCAATGATCTGGTAAACCAATCTCATGACCACATGAACGTTGCAGTATTGCAGTCAAGAAAACCTACTTCAGTTATGAGCGCATGATATTTTGGAAAATATGGCAATTATTCAAATTTGTGGTCAAAAATTTCCTGGAGCGTGGAATCACTACAGACTGATCAAGCCACAGCATGGACCTCATGTAATTTTCTCATGCAAGTAGAATGTATCTTCATTCTATAGCAGCTACTTTGTTTACAATAGTACACTGCTAATTCTAATCAATTTACAGTTACATTGGAAGACTACTACATAATGATGAGCTGGTGTTACTATACCTGGTGGTGGTGGTGGTGGTGGTGATCCTGGTGGAGGAGGTGCAGGAGTTGATGGTGGAGGCAATGACTGTTTTTGAAGAGGAGACGTTTGACGTTGCTGTGGTGTAGTGTTTGCAGCAATGTCTTCATATAAATCTTCAGCATCCTGTCCATACCCATGATCAAAACTAAATAGAAACCCAAGTGAATACAAACAGGTCACCAAGGAGAAAACATGATGACGATAATGACTCACTTCTATAAACACACAAGCATAGTAGGTCACTACAGGTGATTTATGAAACCATTAATGTGACTAATACCTCCAAGCCTCCAATATGGCTTGTATCAAGGTGTAGTTTGTCGACATAGCCCACTACAAGAAGGCCCATCAATCAACAAAGCCACTGCCTGGAGATGTATATAGACTTACCCATGCCATCAGACTTCACCACAAGCCATGCTCCTTGAGGAAATTCTTTCTTATTGGGTGCCTGGTATGCACTCATGAAAAGAACCTTGACTTGCTCTCCTTCGTTGAATGTGAGAAAGTTCTTCTTAGCTTTACAAATGGCTTGATTTGTATAAACTACAAGCTTTGTTTCTTCATCACCTTTCAGCTAGAAATCACATGCACACAAAACCATAAAAGTCAAATGCAATCTTACAGACATACATTTGATCTTCAGGTTATATTCAACACACTTTTAACTAGTTAAGCAAACCAGGATGGCCTCCTACATGCCATGCAACAAATGCCAACAAAAAGACACATTGCATGTACTAATTGTATTAATTAATAAAAACAAACTCAACATTACTATTCCTAAACTATTTCTCCTAGTTTGTGTGGCACATCATTACCATTGTTTATTCCTTGTTTCACTTCCAGTTTCTTAGCTTTGATATTTGTCACCAAGACCCCTTGCAGATAAAGGCATTGGCTAGATGTGCTGGTATCTATCTATCTATCTGTTGTAACCTTAACTTCTACTAGTTATGACATCACCAAAAGTCACTCATGTGGGTATGCTGAGCAGCTGATCAGGGAACAAGCCAGAATGAGTAGAAGGTAAACGAAGAAGCTATAGCCTTTTCTTTGGGTAAATGAATGCACCCAGCACTCAGCATATGCATGGCTTTGGTACAATTCTAACAAAACAAAAGCCACTGTACCACACTCAAAGGCTAGCAATTAAGACATATCTGAGATTATTAGTTTTCTCACCAGGTGGTGTCTAGCTGGTATGTTCAACTGCCACAACAAACACCTCTACAAGTAACGTACCCTTGGGACACATTCCTAACTGGTTACCTAAGTGTTACAAAAGCATAATATAAAATACAGTGACTGAGTCTAGAGAAGACTTGTCCCTGTTTGTCCCTGCCAGTGTCACACCTGCCAGCCAGCCTACAGTCTTCGTCAGAAGAGACAAGAAATGTTGTCCACTAAAGCACATCTCTTCCAAGTAGACAATGTGTTAATTCACTGCATTATATTAATTTAATTTAGAAAGTAAAAGACAATATCTTTCTGTGTTTATGGAAAGTGTGCCAACACATCAATTAAGACAGTCATTACAGGGATGTAGCCACCAGTCTGGTTGGTTCGGTTTCAACCAGACCACTTTTCAATATTTGTACTTTCACCAATGGACCATTCCCGAGAACTTCTTCAATAGGGTATAGCTGATTAAATATTTTTTTATTTAATCACTCTGCAGACAGCCTCATGCATATGAAGTGCCGGTAGCACCGCAGATCAGAACGCATACCACTCGCAGCTAGACTCGTTCATACTGGTCTTCAAATAGTGGACAAAAAGCTGAACTAGATGGTGTTGCTTCTGTTACCTCCCAATAAGCCTCGATCATCATGAACTCTTTGTGTCCTAAAGAGAACCTTTGGGAAGTATAACCCTGTGCATGCTGCATTCACTCTCCACAGACCCAATGGTGTCATACCTGGCTGTTAATTTGTCCACTACGACATCGACGCTCAAGACATTGTGTTCTGTCACCACATCGTCACTGCTTAGACAGAATCAAGTTCAGCAACCACGCTACAAATCCATTTATAAAACTTCTACCACGAAACTAGCATTCTGCATGACTTAATTCGACGGTAATCTGAGAATCTTGCTCTCCATAAATGCAAAAAAAATGATTCTTAATAAAGGGAAACTGGATAGATAGATCGTCAGTTTTTTGCAAAAGGTTTACTTTTCCTTAATTCTAATGTAACGACCTAGAAAGTTTAGAAAAAATTGGCCTTGAGGAGCTGAATATTCAGGAAAAGCTGAACATCTTATGATTTAGACTGTCACTGAGATATAACCGACAGACTTGATTTGAAGTCGTATTGCAAAAGAATACATCACACAAACATGAAGCAAAAATGACCACGCACCTTCGCTACATTTTATCCTTCATGAGATAGCATGTCTCATTTTTGTCTCAATATTTTGAAGAAAGCTGATTATGAATGTAACACGAGAAAAAACTTATTTTATGTGTCTGTCTGCGCATGTTTGCGAATTTTCAACTGGACCACTTCCAAAATGCCGGCTATACCCTTGCAATATTCACAGCACATCACAAACTCCACTTCACTACTCAGTAATCTTGCTTGGCCAGAATTTTTCCCTCGTAAGCGGGGAAGATGCACTCAGTTGACCCAATTTTATAATTTTTCAACTAATAGCAACAACTTGTGCAAACAATGACATTTTGATTGTGTTCAGTACTGTATAAGACAACACAGCATGCCACAATGGCATCACTTGTAATAATTCAACTACTAGACTATATATAGACTATCAATAGCTGTTTCTACATACATAGTAGATGAAACCCCTACTTACATAACCAGGTAGTTCAAGAAATGCTGTATTTTAGAAGATCCTGTCAAGCTAGTGCCTGTGTTGCTCCTCGAATTAGCAAAGTTTCAATTATCATAATCCCTAGGTTACCACAATATTAACAATCACCTGGAATAAATTAGACGAGTTCTTGTATAAATTATTCAGTGAACACACCTAAATATCCCGGCTAAAAGGGTAGTAATTACCCATATGTCCAAGTTACCATAAACATGACTCTTTGTTTCCCTAATGAGAACCCCACCCCCACCCCACCCCACCCCACCCATACCATAAAACCACCAATGGCAAGCAACACAGATGCAAAAAAAAACAATGCGGTTTCTAGATAATGTTGTATACCATTTGACTACATAAAACACCCTCACAAAAAGCTACTTCAAAAACTATAACTATAAATATGTAGTACCTTTATGTACTCAATGCCATGACTAAGTGTGTCACTCAAATGCACAATACGTCTTCCAGCTATATAATAGTGCTGGCTCAACTTCATCAACTTCAAAGTGTAAACCAAGGGTTTAGACAAAGGTTAGAACACACAACTTCACATATCTGTCTATTTCACCTATCAGCTACGTACACTAACCCTTCTGCTACAGTATTACCCCACCTAGAAGGGCAGGGCTCTTAGTAGAACATTTGGTACTATGTGCCTTCATACAGTGTGGTTAGGAATAGGGTAGAAGCCATAGAATTCTCTGGAGGATCACAGACAAAGGAAAAGCCAAGTTTGCAGCATTTCTAACTGATGCACAGAGCAGTTGTCACTGAAAATCTATTTGTGAAGAAAGTAAATAAATCAGAATCAGAAATATGGCTATCAGTGATGTCTTCGTGCACCTGTAATCCTCCACAGAATTCCATGGCTTCTACCCTACAGTACAACCCCAATTATCCGACTTCTCTGGAGACAGGTCAGAAGTTCGGATAATCGAGTGTCCGGATAATCAAAAGTTGATAAATCTCATCTAATTTTCCTCTACTGTGCAAGCTGGCCATGCTCTGTTTCCACACTTACTGTACATTTATGTCACTAGAAGAGTCATCAACAGCTGCCTATTCTTTACATTATTACGTTCTCGGTTGTGTATTCTCTCATTTGTGACAGGCTGTACCTACATTGTATTACGGTAGTACAAAGTGAAATATATCCAGGAACGCATTATCTGGGATTGCAAAAAGTCAGGGGATACAGAATTTGTCTGGATAATCAAGGTTGTACTGTATTCCGTAACCACACTGTACAAAGGCACATAGTACAAATGTTGCAAACACAATAGTAACTCCCCTTAAAGTAGTAATAGACCTGGCCTACCCTACCCTCACTAATAAAATGGTGAATAATTACAAAGACACCAATAAAGAGGCTTATACACACATGCATAGTCTCAATATTCACCTTAAAAGCTTTTCTCGTCTTCTCAAAGTTCTTCTTTCTTTGAGTCTCCATCTTCTCATTCAGTTTCCTCTCTTCCTCTTCCTTCTTCTTCTGTATTCGTCTTTCCTTTTCCAGCTGCTTCTCTCTTTCCTTTTCCTGTTTCTTTAGTTTGTTCATTTCCTTTCTGTTCAGTTTTAAAGTGTCCCCACCATCTACAGGCATGCTGCCCTCAAGATCATTATCTGCTGACTCGCCAGCATCTGAATCACTGGCAAACGAAGCAACACTCTCCATACTCTCACTTCTACAGCAAATTTGCAATAATAAATTGAAATAAAACAAGAACTAGTATATAATATTCTCTATTGTGATTACAGTTTAGAACCCTTTTCTTCTGGGTGAATATCATCATACAGTTCATCTTCTACTGGAGGTGGTGGCTCTGGAGGCAGGTCATGATCAGCAGCAACATCATCATAAATGTCATCAGCAGGATATGCATCACTAACACATAAAATATATATGGTATAAAACAATAAATGCTTGATTGCTCTAAGCATTGCCACAACATTTCAAGCAATGTAGGTATCCTTCAGTGTTATAATTCCTATCTATTCTTGTCTGTTGATTCACTCATACTGTAATTATGGTACCATATTACAAAACCAGCAAGTCTACAACAATCACGTCTATATATCTGCCAGATATGTTTCACCCATTACACTAATACTGTAAACAACATAGCTCATCATGCAACAATTTGTCAAAATTCACCAAGACACTGATCATCATGAAATTCTATCACACACGCACCTAGTACTGTACGGTATCACTATTTGGTTGCTCATGTCTATCTTCTCAACTCGCATTTGTTGAGCAAGTGGCTGCCAACTGGGCACGGTACTGTAAAAGCATGCAGCAGTGTAGTAAGTAACATTCACGAGTTTGCATTAGCCTGGACAGTAGTACGGTAATAGCAGCATATCTTTCCTACTATAATACAAGAGTAGTAAATAGTATACTAAATCAGTGTCATCAACATGTGCCTTGGACTCTGGCACAGCCTGTAGAACTAACATAAAACTTTTGTCAGGTATTTAATTTTGTCAAAAATTACAAAATTGTCTGATGAAATATTTGCTGTTTGTACATTGCTCACTTATTGATCCGTTCATAAACTAAACTTACGATGAAGAAGTTGTAGTAACGCCTCCCAACGAGTATTTTACAGGAGATGGCTTCTGCTCATTATCAGGCTCCACATCATCATAAATGTCATCAGCTGGATAACCATCACTAACCTTCAATCTATCAGATTTATGATCAATATCTACAAATAACCCTTTACAACAAATACTGCAGTGTCCATCAACAAATACATTCACCTGCTAACAGACTGTTGACCTCACTCTCAAGTTCAGTATCTGAACGAGGCCTCAACAGTTGTGCACCAAGAGAAGGAAGAGATGGAGGCTTAGAGTGATGTGGCTTGGGTGGTGGATTATTGATATCAACAACAGGCAAAGCTCGTCGACGATATCTTGGCACATTTGTATTCACATCTGAACTTGTCTCGCCTTGTGTTTTGAGTGCAACATCTGAGACAAGTGACCTGTTAGGCAAAGCATGAGATGAGGAATTGCTGACACTTAATCCTTCTCTGGAAAGACGAGGAGCCAAAGCAGGTAATGCCTGACCAGGTTTAGGCAAAGACCTCACATCGGGAGGAGACAAAGCTGGCTTGGGCAGCAAGCTAACATCAGGAGGAGGGACCTCGCTTTCAACACTATGAGGTGGTTGTAGAAGAGGTGGCCTTGACAAAGATGAATCTTGTGGAGGATGTGGTACCTCAGCAGGTTTAGAAGATGCAAAATCAACTGGTTTACCTCGGTTTGGTATCCTGGGAGACTGTGGAAAATGATTTACCTCTGGAAAAGAAGCATCCTGTTGTGGTTTAGGTAAAGAGCGTAGATCTGGTGGAGAGCCACTAACATCACCATTATGAAGAGAAGATGGCTTCTTTGATATTAATGGTACAAATGAGCTTCTAGGTGACTGTGTGGGTGTTGTTCCTCCACTACCATCTCCTTGCGTTGCAGGATTTGAAGGTCTCGGTTTAGGTGATGGTTTAGGCACTTTCTTGAGCGTTGGTCCTGTTACTGACACATCTTTACAGCTAAGAACAGACAAACGGGGTGTTATCTCACTATCTGGCTCTTCCTGTTCAAGAGAAATGCCTGTTTTCTTTAGACGAACAGGAAAAGGCAATGACCCGGATTTATCAGCAATTCCAGCTTGTGACTCTGTAACACTTGCTGGTCTGTCTCCAATGCGTTTCAAAGGTTTTATCATCCATTCAGGTTTCTCATCTTTTTTGCTCTGTTCACTGTAGTCTACACTCTTCCTCAACATCGCTTTCACCTGCCATGGTGGTGTTTCATTTGTTGTATGAGAGTCTACAGAAGACTGCATGCTATCAGATGTCCGTGAGCTCACTTTTTGTAGTTTTTTCCTTTTTTCAAGAATCTCATTCATGTTGAGGCCTTGAGTCTGTAGGGGTGGTTGTGATTGTTTCTTCTTCTTTGGAGGTAACTCTGATCCTCTTCTCTGATTTGTATTGATACTTGGCAATGGAGGTGGTGGAGGTGGTCTGATGGCTGGTGGCAGTGGCGGCGGAGGTGGGCTATTGCAGTCCTCATACAACTCGTCCATTTGCGGCGGTAGAGCAGGTGTGAAGCTTTCTGTATCAACATATAAGTCCTCTTCCTGTAGTACTCCTGGGTCTGGTAATTCTTCATACAATTCTTCTTCCTGACAAAGAACACACAAGAAGAAAAATATTCGACGTACGCATGTAATTCGACGTTCCTCGTCTTTTTCTCACCATTACTGATCTTGTAGCTTAGCCAGATCGATGTAGCCAGATCGATGTACTGTAAACACTAAATTTATAGTAGCCTAAACCAAACGACACCTCAGCAATAGGACAATGCAGCCAACAAACAGGTGGAGAATCAGAATATCCGGGATCTGTAAGCTTCCTGGTAAGATGTGTGATGTGTCGGCTCTCGGTGAAACTACGTTGAGGTTGATAGAATCACGTCTCAAAGATAATTCGGGTGAGTGCAAGCAAGTTTGCAAAGTGTGAATAAAGGCAGGGAGCTGAATGTTTTAATATCGCATGTTGATCACGTGACCGACAGGAAATGAGCTGCTACTTAGAGCGGAGAGACATTGCAGGAAAATAGAAGTATCACTGGCTTCTAATAGACGGAAGGAAGCTGTGCAGTCGTGGATTCTGGTAAAGCATGTCTGCTCTTCGGACGTTGAAAGACACGGATGTGTGTCTGTTATTGTAGAGTGAATTGGACTACACATACCACGAGGAACAAATGTTGGTTGAAGCCACGTTTTCTGACTACCAAAATCTACATGATATACTCGGTTAGCATGTCTTGCACGTATTAGAAACCAGTCCAGTCTGAATTGTAGTTAGTATACACCCCAGCGCTAGCACTACAGTAACACTTTGGCTGCTTACTCTCTCTTCACAGTTGGCTGTTCATCGTCACCTTCATACATGTACAATCCATGTACACTAAGTACACGCCATACTTCCACGCGAGTACACACAGCACACCTGTAGAATCAATCAAGCAAAGACATCTGTGCAATTGCAAGATCTCCTCACTTGTGTGACAGGCACAACAGCTATTAGTAGACATGAGAGTAGTGATACTATACACAAAGTACTGTACAGACAACTAAACACACGCGCGCGCGCGCGCGCACACACACACACACACACACACACACACACACACACACACACACACACACACACACACACACACACACACACACACACACACACACACCACGCACTATACATGTCATTGTGATATGCCAACTAACAACTAATGCTGACACAGAACGTTTGTCAAAGGCATTGGCTGTTGGACAGCAGGAGGTATAACTCTTGACAATGTACTTTCGCATCTAGTGTAAACCATGAATATATTAGGAAGTGGACATTGATATTTTGGAATGTATTTACTGGAGACGAGGTGCACTACTCTACATGTACTGCAACACAGTCAATAAGCATCCAGATAAGCAAACAGATCAATACACTGACTGTTTGAGCAAAGGAATACAAGAGCTGTCAGCAATGTTAAGTGTGCGTACAAGACCAAAAGGTGCTGAATCACAAGACGAGCAAACACAAAAACTACTTGAGGAAGGCAAGTACTTTGTGTTGATATCACCTGGTCTGTTACAGTCAAGTACTATCTACTTGAGTCTTCTGTATACAGGAATCTTCAGTGATACTCATGTCCTAGCACTTATGTATGCTGGTGAGATGTGCTACTGGCTGCTGACTCACTCGGAACCATCAGACACATCACAACACACACAGCTTGTAAAGCAGTGTCACCATTTCCTGACAACATATATTTTTGTTACAGAAGGTCCACTAAAACTGCATGGCTGGTCAACAGATAGAGCCAAGCAAATCCTTTCCCAAGTTGTCAATCAAAAAACATGATAAAAGTTGACACTACACTACTTAACTTAATCAGTGTCTATACACTTTAGAACATTTCACTAGACAATGATCAATAGATACATTTTCTACATTTGATATGATCACTGTATCAAATTATACTGCTTCTCTACCATGTTGAATGTTGTACGGGGATTGTGCATGTGGAGATGGGTTGGCGTTCAAAGACACACCTAGAGCTAGAGGAGACTGCCTCTTGTCTCATCACTGACATCAAGTCTCTGAACAATTAGTGACACAACAACTCCTGACTTCCTCAGAATTTCGGTCGCTTCATTATGACTCACTTTAAGCAGTGACTGGCCATTGACCTAAATCAAATGAGAAGACTAGTCCAACTAAGAAAACAAGAGAATAATCCAAGTAAGAGTAGACACATTACAACATTTTAGACTGTAACACGCACCATAGCAACAAGTAGCACCCCACCTGTGTGTTTGGATTATATGCTCCCTATTCTCAGACTTTAGGGGCAACTAAGACACTTGCCAATTAAGAACATTGGCATGATAGCTGACACAAAGTAACACATCTCAGATGACTCTCGAGCCTAGCTGCACCTGTGTGCACACTTGGGTATGCATAACCTAATGAATTGAAGTCTGGTACCTGTATGATTGCTGATGAAAAAACAATGCCTAGACTTGCTCCCTGACTGCTGGAAACCAAATCAACAAAATTAAGGCAGTACTAGTACATCACTGTTAATTCCCACCCAAAGATCAGTATTAGTACATTAATAATTAAGTCCTCACTATCTAAGGGTTTGTTGTTATAAGTTAGCAAGCACCAGATGTTTCAATGCTCACTTTCTCAACCAGTTGAAGATATTCTACCATAAGAATCCCATATAATTGACATATTAAATGGTTGCACAAACTGTGACAAACAAATCTCGCTAAGCACTGTTTAAATTCCACATATAGTGAATCCTTTACAGTCTATACACATTATACACTTACCTCAAGCAACTTGTCTCCAGGCAACAGCAAACCAGTCTTGGCTGCTGGTCCATCTTCAACAAGGCGAGTTATAAATATCCCTGGGTCTGCTGGATGATTTGGGTTTCCCATGCTGTCATACCCACCAGCAACACTAAATCCTAGTCGAGGATCCCTCACAATCTCGACATGAAACTACAAAGAAAGCACTAAATTACAATGTACATTCTTAATTATTTGACATTTGCCAAGTTACAGTGTCTTGCTGAAAATGACGAGATGATGGCAAATTCGGAGCAGTGCGTACAGGTGAAGAGCGTAAGGGAGGAGAAGTTATAGGTGGGGAGCGTAAGGGAGGAGAAGTTACAGAAGACACTGGAGATGCACGTACAGGTGGTAAGCGTTCGGGAGAAGAATATTGCCTCACAGCTACAAAAACAAATCAACTGTTCACAAGAATTGGTAAGTCAGTCAAAGATGACCTTACGTCTTCGATTATCTCTAGCAGACAAATAATCAACCTCCTCTGTGTCTATAGTGCCATGACCAGAGTCATCCCGTACACTGCCATTTATAAGACGATGCATGTCTGTAGAGCCTAGCCGAAATACAGGTCGAGAAGTCTGCCAACAGAGATTAGTAAATGATCACATTTCTGTAACATTCAACATTAATTACTGTTATCTGGCTCATATTGTTGAAGAACGGGTGTGCACTGTGTAACTCTTCCTCGCCATCAGTTAAAGACTTGGAGCTCCACCAACCAGGAGAACGCTCTCTATCCATTCTACAAGACAAATCACACATCAACAGATTGATAAATTACAAACTACCTGTCATTGTTCACTTTTTCTTACCTTATTCGAGATGGTCCCATCTCTATCGGCCTAGGTGGCCCTACTTCTATTGGTCTCGGTCTCATTTCTCCAGGTCTACGAGAAGCCATTTCAACCATTCTAGAAGGCATCTCTACTGTTCTTTGTGGTCCAATCTCCATAGGTCTTCCCCTAATCTCGTCTTGTATATGTGAAGGGGTACCTAAAGGCTTTTCTTTCATTTGGATATCTCGAACTTCCTCTGGCCACAGAGGGCGGATCACTGGAACAATTCTACAAAAAGAAGACATATCTACATCAACATAATAAAGACGATAGCGAAAAATCACTAATACAAGTACAAAATCAAATAATTGTTACTACAGCATATGACCGGACTCTCGAAACAAACTGATTTCAACCGAAGTCATTTAATGTCATCATGTATAACTAAGTCTCCTTCGTTCTTACATACATGCTCTTAGCTCAAACTCAATAGTTCTGCTACAAGACCAAAAGCTACAAACAGCGCCAGTTATAAGAAATTCATAATGATAAATTCTAATCTTTTTCTACAGTGTGCAATAGATCTCAAGTTTGTTTATGTGTATGTATACTAGTTTTATGTGATGTGGTGTGTGTGTGTGTGTGTGTGTGTGTGTGTGTGTGTGTGTGTGTGTGTGTGTGTGTGTGTGTATGTGTGTGTGTGTGTGTATGTGTGTGTGTGTGTGCGTGTGCATACGTGTGCATGCAATCGTGTCATAAAAATTCATGTATGTCAACACACATAGTTGTACGTTACCTCTTTGTCATGGAGTCACTAGCCATTCGATATCGTGGTTTTTTCTCTACATCTCCATTGTAATAACTAACAACATTCCCAGCAAGACGTTCCAATGACTGTGTTTGCTTCATTTTCTCTTCCTCATTGTTTACTCTCAGTCTCTCTTCATGAAGAGTGGTAAGATGAGATGAAACATCACCACCACCACGCCCGTTATCACCAGAATTAACACCTAGCAGATAGCTCGTAGGACGAAGAGAGCTGTCTGTAGTATAAGAAGAAGTCATGTCCATCTCCTACACACACACAACAAGATGCAGAGATGCAATGACTTGTCAACATCACCCAAATACAAGTCCTTCGTCTATACTACATGTACCCATATATCACAGAGCAAACTCTTACCAAATATATCAGTATTTACAGATTCCTTGGTGATTTACATTAAGTTTAAACTTTCCTGTGCAACTAGAATAATTGTTAAAGTTCCTACAGAGTAGCTTAGAAAGGAAACCACAACTACTTGAGACTACATAATGAACAATCAGCCTAGTACCATACTGCTATTACACTCCCAAGACAGTACATACAACACACAAGAATATATCCAGTATCATTAAAGTGAAACAATACCATGTTTGCAGTGCACACACACACACACACACACACACACACACACACACACACACACACACACACACACACACACACACACACACACACACACACACACACACACACACACACACACACACACACACACACACACACACACACACACACACACACACACACACACACACACACACACACACACACACACACACACACACACACACACACACACACACACACACACACACACACACACACACACACACACACACACACACACACACACACACACACACACACACACACACACACACACACACACACACACACACACACACACACACACACACACACACACACACACACACACACACACACACACACACACACACACACACACACACACACACACACACACACACACACACACACACACACACACACACACACACACACACACACACACACACACACACACACACACACACACACACACACACACACACACACACACACACACACACACACACACACACACACACACACACACACACACACACACACACACACACACACACACACACACACACACACACACACACACACACACACACACACACACACACACACACACACACACACACACACACACACACACACACACACACACACACACACACACACACACACACACACACACACACACACACACACACACACACACACACACACACACACACACACACACACACACACACACACACACACACACACACACACACACACACACACACACACACACACACACACACACACACACACACACACACACACACACACACACACACACACACACACACACACACACACACACACACACACACACACACACACACACACACACACACACACACACACACACACACACACACACACACACACACACACACACACACACACACACACACACACACACACACACACACACACACACACACACACACACACACACACACACACACACACACACACACACACACACACACACACACACACACACACACACACACACACACACACACACACACACACACACACACACACACACACACACACACACACACACACACACACACACACACACACACACACACACACACACACACACACACACACACACACACACACACACACACACACACACACACACACACACACACACACACACACACACACACACACACACACACACACACACACACACACACACACACACACACACACACACACACACACACACACACACACACACACACACACACACACACACACACACACACACACACACACACACACACACACACACACACACACACACACACACACACACACACACACACACACACACACACACACACACACACACACACACACACACACACACACACACACACACACACACACACACACACACACACACACACACACACACACACACACACACACACACACACACACACACACACACACACACACACACACACACACACACACACACACACACACACACACACACACACACACACACACACACACACACACACACACACACACACACACACACACACACACACACACACACACACACACACACACACACACACACACACACACACACACACACACACACACACACACACACACACACACACACACACACACACACACACACACACACACACACACACACACACACACACACACACACACACACACACACACACACACACACACACACACACACACACACACACACACACACACACACACACACACACACACACACACACACACACACACACACACACACACACACACACACACACACACACACACACACACACACACACACACACACACACACACACACACACACACACACACACACACACACACACACACACACACACACACACACACACACACACACACACACACACACACACACACACACACACACACACACACACACACACACACACACACACACACACACACACACACACACACACACACACACACACACACACACACACACACACACACACACACACACACACACACACACACACACACACACACACACACACACACACACACACACACACACACACACACACACACACACACACACACACACACACACACACACACACACACACACACACACACACACACACACACACACACACACACACACACACACACACACACACACACACACACACACACACACACACACACACACACACACACACACACACACACACACACACACACACACACACACACACACACACACACACACACACACACACACACACACACACACACACACACACACACACACACACACACACACACACACACACACACACACACACACACACACACACACACACACACACACACACACACACACACACACACACACACACACACACACACACACACACACACACACACACACACACACACACACACACACACACACACACACACACACACACACACACACACACACACACACACACACACACACACACACACACACACACACACACACACACACACACACACACACACACACACACACACACACACACACACACACACACACACACACACACACACACACACACACACACACACACACACACACACACACACACACACACACACACACACACACACACACACACACACACACACACACACACACACACACACACACACACACACACACACACACACACACACACACACACACACACACACACACACACACACACACACACACACACACACACACACACACACACACACACACACACACACACACACACACACACACACACACACACACACACACACACACACACACACACACACACACACACACACACACACACACACACACACACACACACACACACACACACACACACACACACACACACACACACACACACACACACACACACACACACACACACACACACACACACACACACACACACACACACACACACACACACACACACACACACACACACACACACACACACACACACACACACACACACACACACACACACACACACACACACACACACACACACACACACACACACACACACACACACACACACACACACACACACACACACACACACACACACACACACACACACACACACACACACACACACACACACACACACACACACACACACACACACACACACACACACACACACACACACACACACACACACACACACACACACACACACACACACACACACACACACACACACACACACACACACACACACACACACACACACACACACACACACACACACACACACACACACACACACACACACACACACACACACACACACACACACACACACACACACACACACACACACACACACACACACACACACACACACACACACACACACACACACACACACACACACACACACACACACACACACACACACACACACACACACACACACACACACACACACACACACACACACACACACACACACACACACACACACACACACACACACACACACACACACACACACACACACACACACACACACACACACACACACACACACACACACACACACACACACACACACACACACACACACACACACACACACACACACACACACACACACACACACACACACACACACACACACACACACACACACACACACACACACACACACACACACACACACACACACACACACACACACACACACACACACACACACACACACACACACACACACACACACACACACACACACACACACACACACACACACACACACACACACACACACACACACACACACACACACACACACACACACACACACACACACACACACACACACACACACACACACACACACACACACACACACACACACACACACACACACACACACACACACACACACACACACACACACACACACACACACACACACACACACACACACACACACACACACACACACACACACACACACACACACACACACACACACACACACACACACACACACACACACACACACACACACACACACACACACACACACACACACACACACACACACACACACACACACACACACACACACACACACACACACACACACACACACACACACACACACACACACACACACACACACACACACACACACACACACACACACACACACACACACACACACACACACACACACACACACACACACACACACACACACACACACACACACACACACACACACACACACACACACACACACACACACACACACACACACACACACACACACACACACACACACACACACACACACACACACACACACACACACACACACACACACACACACACACACACACACACACACACACACACACACACACACACACACACACACACACACACACACACACACACACACACACACACACACACACACACACACACACACACACACACACACACACACACACACACACACACACACACACACACACACACACACACACACACACACACACACACACACACACACACACACACACACACACACACACACACACACACACACACACACACACACACACACACACACACACACACACACACACACACACACACACACACACACACACACACACACACACACACACACACACACACACACACACACACACACACACACACACACACACACACACACACACACACACACACACACACACACACACACACACACACACACACACACACACACACACACACACACACACACACACACACACACACACACACACACACACACACACACACACACACACACACACACACACACACACACACACACACACACACACACACACACACACACACACACACACACACACACACACACACACACACACACACACACACACACACACACACACACACACACACACAGACACACACAACTGGCTGACCTGCTGCTTGTTCATTCTTTCAGGAGAATGTCTTCCCAATGGCGATAACTGTCTGTTTGTTCTTGGAGACCTAGAATGATGATGATGCCGCTCAATACCATCTTTAGGATAAATTCGACCACTTGGTGTCTTCTCATATTCATCATCAACACTAAACACAATGGCACTGTGACGCCGATTAGTCCACTCTTGATCAGTCATCTGAGGTGTCAAAGAATGAACAGCTTCCGTTTCTAAACCAACAAAACTTTCACATTTTTGATAACTTTTGTGAGCATTCAAGTTTCCAGTAAAAGTCCCCACTTATAGTTTAGCAAGATACTTATTACTAACCTTCATGTTGTTCCCGTCCAGTCTGAGGAAACATGTAGCAAGTGAGAATTTTATGGCCTTCATACTGATCAAAGTCAGTCTGAAGAGGAATGAGGGGTTTGGCCTGTACCGAAACCACTAATCAAATGCTAGCCTTGTGACAAACGGACACAAACAAACAAACAAACAAATAAACAAACAAACAAAAGATGGTGAATGGGCAAATTAGAAAATGACAACCAAGCAGATACATAAACAGACAGGTAGAAAATGCAAGCAAATCAGCAGGCAAAATTAAGACAAACAAAGCACACAACTAAATATAAATAAACCTGATTTTCTGACAGCCAAAGTGCTGACAGTCTGTTCAACGACATGAGAGAGTATGGAAGACATTCAAGTCTATTGCCAATTAGAGACAAAACAACAAGACTAT